>NW_022984828.1:7496-208806 GCF_010094145.1 Didymella exigua CBS 183.55
TCGCTAGAATCCATGTATTATTGACAAAGTTTTGGGGGGTACCCACGAAGGACGTTGGAGTATACCCATTCCGCCAGCCTACCTGCAGCTACCCCTGTATTTCAGTATCTTCTAAACAACATCTGCAATATAGGGCTAAGCACTCTAAGACTTTTAAACAGTCTTATTAGTATAGATGCAGCTCTATTCTGAAGTTTTTAGAAGATTCCATTAAGTAGTTATTAAGATGCAGGGGTATGGTTTCTGTGTTTTTTGGTGGGATTTTAAGTGACTGGTTCGGTGATATGACCGGCTCGGTGATAGAGTACGTTAACGCGTTAATATTAGGTTGTTGTTGAGGCATTGGTATGTAGAGGTTACTTTGGTGGGGGCTTGGCAAAAGTGATCAGCTCGCCCGTTGATCAGCTCGCCCGTGGGGTACGTTACTGTAAGTTACAGTAACTTGCAGTAACTTGCTGTAATATGCAAGAAAAGTTGAAGTTTGGTGTGGTCTTGGCAAAATCCGGGCACTCGCCCGGGCCGGCCACTCGCCCGTGAGGTACGTTACGCAGTGTGATATATAGTTGTTGTGTGCTGTAATGTTGCAAAGTAGTTACAGTGTTGGTGTGGTCTTGGCAAAAGTGACTGGCTCGCTTGGGTGACCGGCTCGCTTGTGGAGTACGTTACCTCTGGCCTGTTGTTGCGTTTGTTGTGTTGGGGGGTGTCCGCGGCGTCCCGCCACGCAGGGTGTCCCGTTACGCAGGGATGGACGTTAGCAGTCGCACCCTCCGATTGACGTAACTGCTGACTGTTGTTGTGCCGTATGCAAACATTTGCTGCGCAGGAATTACTCGGTAACACGGGCAGCGTCCGAATGATCTTCAAGGATGAGATGTCTGATCGCGATGCAATGTCGGACTGGCAAGCAAGCTGGGCAGTGTAAGGCCATCTATAGTGGGCAGTAGGAGAGGAGGTCGAGCATGATCTCGAACATGACCCGCTATTCGAGGAACTGGGTCCACCCGTCGCGGCCTTGGCAAGGTGTATTGAGTGAAAGTGTGGTTGGTAATGTGACTTCGGGCCTCACAATGTCGCTCGCCGGACAAAGGCCTCGGCGAACAAGTCCAGGGTATTCTTTTGTTCCATTGTTCCTTTCCATTACCTGTTTTTTGGTCTTAGCTCCAACGCCAAGAAGAGCGATGCTGAAGCTGGACGTTTCAATATGTGAGTGTCTGAGCAAATAAGTGTTCGTCTTTATCGATTCACCAACGTGCACCCAGTGAGCTGTACATCTTCTTGATCCAGTCCAGTGCCAAAATAGCCGTCATGACCGTTCCTGATATTATTCTAGCCTGGAGAAGGATTTTCGGCGCAAAATTTGAGGAGACATGTTCACCGTGGTTGGTGTGCCAATCATCGAGGACGTTGCGTCGACGAAAGCCGACACTGTGATGACTGCCCCGAGCAGCACAATGTCGGAGGGCACTTCCGTTCCATTGACTCCTTCGCAAAGATGACGTGGTAACGAGATGGTACCAGCCTGGAGATGCCCTGCAGATCAGCATCGAGTACTATTCAGACCTGATAGCAGGTCCATCTGCTCAGGAATAGCTTTGCCCAACATGATGAGGCGTGCCTCCACAGGTAATCCTTGTAAGTATTGCCGATGCAGGGTGCACAGTGTTTGGCAGCATGTCACGTTGAATTCCTTGTCTTGCCGAATAAAGACATACCACTAGCCAAGGGTGTACCGACATCAAGGAACCTATGATCCGGGTATACCGGTGTGGAGGAACCCCGAGTAGCCAAGCGGACGTTCCAGTAGCGCTTCGATAGGACGATGTGGACACGGCATCGATGACGGTCAAAGGACTGGCGAAGAGGATTGGTGTCTGGTGCGCGTCTCAGGGTATCTCGTCTTATTGGGTGGGATATATCTCGCTATGTACGACGTGTGAATCGTTCGTGTGATGGTCGCAGCAAACTTTCGCGATTGCTGCCCAAGAAATGTAAACGCTGCAATTCCCAATGTAGCACCCTGCACGATCCGTAGATACGTACTTTCCGACCCATGGTCCATAACCCCAGCCCAGCCCCATGCGCTTTTGATGATCGATGCCGAGAGTCAAGACAAAAAGACCCACAACATCTGCGGTCTATATGCAGCTGTCCGGAAAATGTAGAAGATTGGTATCGCAGAATATACAAGAAGATAGAAGGTTATTAAAAGCCGTACGTCGGTCGCACCCGGTCGATGGAAGGTTCTTGTAATCGATGAGGGTCGGTTTACATGATGATCGAAGGAGCTGAGCAATGTTAGCGGCGCAATCGCAGACGTGCGGGCAGAAAAACTTACTGTCGACGTTCTGCTTGATGGACTTGTGAGGTAGGACGGATCCGCCGTTGACGTAGACCTCATCGCCAATGGAGACATCGTCACCAAGAACAGTGACGTTCTCAAGACGGGCCCATTTGCCGACGGTGCTGTTCCAGCCAACGATGGTCGACTTGACCCAAGCGTGGTCCTTGACGCGACTGTTCTTCAGCAGCACACAGCGCTGGAGACGGACACCATCGCCAATGACAACATTGGGGCCAATTGTGACGTTGGGACCAATGCGGCAGTTCTTGCCAATCTTTGCGGTCTCGTCGATCATGACGTTACCGCCGTACACGTAAGGCTCGTTGAGCGAGACAAGGAGCTTGGGGTTCTTGCGCTGCAGCGAAGACAGGTACAGACATGTTCCAGAGAGAAAGTCCTTGGGCTGTCCAACATCCATCCAGAAGCCCTCGAGGTCGAACGAGTGCAGACCGCCGTCCTTACAGATGGCGGGGAAGGTCTCCTGCTCAATGGAGGTGGGGCGGAGCTCGATGCGCTGAAGGACGCTGGGGTTGAGAATATAGATACCGGCGTTGATGCGGTTGCCAACGAATTCAACAGGCTTCTCGACGAAACGGTCGATTCTCGAGGGGTGGCTGGGCTTGTGGACAACGACACCGTACTTGGATGGCTCCTCGACCTTTGTGACAACTATTGTGCCCTCGTCGCCGTGCTGCTTGTGGAACTGGGCGAGCTGGGCGAAGGGGTATTCGCAGGTAACGTCGGCATTTAGGACGAAGAACGGCGAGTCGTCCTTACCGAGGATGGCCTCAGCGAGCTTGAGGGGACCGGCGGTGCCGAGAGGCTCCGTCTCGACCGAGAATGTGATCTTTATGTTGTACTGCTTCTCGTACTGCGACTGCGCGTCAATGGCGCGTCCTCGTCGAACGGCATGGTTTCGGGGTACTGACCTCCTTCAGGGCCTCCGCCATGATCTCTGGGCGGTAGTTGACGGCGAGGACAACATCGGTGACACCAGCAGCGGCGAGAGCCTCGATCTGGTGCTGGATCATGGGCTTGTTGGCGAACTCAACGAGCGGCTTGGGGTATGTGAGGGTCTGTGAGTGGGGTCAGTACTGCCATGGCGAGCATCGCGGGGCTCTCCTGTGGGAGATCGCATTGCGCAGTCTGGAAGACATACAAGAGGCCTCAGACGGGTACCAAACCCTCCGACGAGAATGATGGCTGCATTGGCTGTTAGAAGCTGCAAACGAGTACACCATCGAGGCTGCACTAACCCTTCATGTTGGCGGCGGTGGTGTATGAGGAGCTGGTTTAGCAGGTATGTGTGGAGGGGTTGAAGAGTGCAATTGGATCCTCAACAACAGAGACAGTGTGGAAGCGAAGGGCAATCGAGCGAAGGACAATCGAGCGAACTGCAACGAGCGCACTGGATATGAGTGACAGTAGATATGCAGACTGGGTCAAGGAGCGCAGTGCTGAGGACAGCTGGACCTTATGAATCTGGTCAGGAAGCACCCCTAGCTTCGCGTTCGCGGGTCCATGCCCAGACCAGAAGGGGTCCATTAATTCCCCTTTCCCTACCAACCAACGCCTCTCCCTTGGCCGCTGCCCTCGTTACCCTCGTGTCTTCATGCTGACTTCTCCGGTCCCCTTGTAGCTGTCCTTCCGCCCACTTCTTCCTTCACATTGACCATATTAACTTCGATAGCTCGGGCGACATCGGAGCAATGCCAGCAAGACTCGACCATGGGCTGCAGCCCTGGAAATGCATCACACCAGCGCGCCCCAGAATCTCGCAGGTACAAGTGACGCTTGTGATCACTCCCTCTGCGTCTCGCCACACCGCTTTGCGCAAGATCCCCTGAGATGACAACCACGTGCATCGTCGTGCCGAAATTAGAGGCGTTGAAGGTCAACTTGGCTGTGTCACGAAGCGGAGGGCACCTGCCACCCGAGACCCGCCGTTGAGGCTTGCCCTTACCCAGCGCCATGTGGCTGTGCCTTCCTCTTCCGTCGAAAGTGTAATGCACACCTCCAGAAAGCCATGCGATTTGCTCTCCACAGCCGCTATCAGAGCACGCATGATCGGTCTTGAAGAGCGAATAGAAATTTTGCGACGTCTCAGAACGCGATCCTACCACGGTTCTCCCAGCCTGGCCCTCACGAGCTCCTCACGATGTTTGAAGGAATGCATGATCTTGATTACGACGCGCGTCGTGTTTGCGCGACTACCGGCCAACTTCATCACTGCTCATGATGCGCCTACACAGCCTTATGAGTGCTAGGCGATGTATTTTGGGCGACGACAGCTCGTGTCGCTGCGACTACTAACATTCTTATAACCTGCAATGATTTTGCCTCGACACTCGATATGAACTTCGACTTTCCAGCACCGGCTTTGTTCCAATACGCTCACCGAGCCCTTGCTCGACACCGTCCTGCATCGGTTTGACTAGTCGCATACTTAACACGTCATGAAAGCTTTCATCTTTCCCAGTCCCCCTATCCCTCGTTTCAGTTCAACGGTTGAAGGACCTAAGACTCAAGACACGCTACAGCTGCTCGGTGGAGCCGCACTGCCTATACCGGCAACCTCATCGAACTGTGGGACACTGAACGCTAACGCGTTGTGAATAGCATGTGTCGTGCTTATTCCCGAACGATCGTCCAGACGAATAATTCACGATTCTGCAACTTTGCGCAGTCGTTCCAGCACGCGCCACACAAAGATGGGAAGTGTATCTGCTGTGCTGCTTATGTACGAAAACACCAACGTCTTCGCCGGAGGAGGAACCGCTCAAGTTCCGCGTAGATTTAGGGCGACCCGGAGCGTGAATGTTATCCTTCCCTTCACGGTAAGTATGGCCAAAGGCATGGAAGACTGACCGCAGTTACTCCAACTTGTAACCAATCGCCGCTCGATATCGTCATCACTGTTGACACCATGAGTCGAGGTTCTACAACTGTTGTTCGATGCGTGAAGCGCTGCATCACTATCCCAGACACCGTCAACGGTGCATGAGCACAACCGAAACCCCAACTCTCCCTCACTTTGTCTCTACTGTCAACTGTTCAATACTTCTATGGTTACACGAAACTTCCAAGGCCGTTCCTCGGCAGATCCTTCAAGGCCCCTTGAATTTGTACTCATTGGCGAATATCCAGTTACCCTTGTCGTAGCGCCACAGGTCGAGACCAATTGCTTGCCCTCCCCGGACATCCTGGAGCATTTCCTTTTCGACCGCCTGGAACGCATCGTCGACCTTCTTCTCCTCATTGACTTTGTTCATAACCGTCCAATGCGGCCTCCACCCTCCCTGATCCTGCTCACTGAGATGAGGCATCCACTGCGATCTCAGGTCTTCATGGACTTGCTTCATTCTGTTGTACCCTTTGCCGACATTGATACCGACTCCAAGGCGCATACGGAATGGCTTTCCAGTCGAGACGAAGAATGGCTTTGTATTGGCAGAAAGCTGCGACAAGCTACTGTCTATTATGGTGACTCGAGAGTCGGGAAGAGCATGGAACAAAGTCAAGTGTGCAGGGGTCCTGTTGAGCCTCTTCGGGAAGTATTGCTCGCGCATTGAGTTCATTGGCTTCGCCAACGAGTCCGTCAGCTTGAGGGTAAGGACATACACAAGCTCCTCTTCTGCTCCAGTATTGGGTTTGTGTTCTTCGCGGGTGACATGCTCTGTCTTCTGATACCCCTGGCCATGGCTTTGCGAGCTTGGTCTGTGTGGACTTCTTGGTCGCTGAGGCTGGCCGTTAGAAGTAGGCTTTGCTTGAGGTGCGTCATGGCGCTGTTGTGGGGGCTGTCGTGGAGGCCATTTTGAAACCCCTGCTGCTGCTACGTAGTTCATTATGCCTGTTGATTTGCTGACCGTGGTCAGCAGGAGTCGCGAACTGTGTGCGTATACACGGAGGGTCATTGGTTTTGCTAGTCTTCCAGCTGTTTTCGGTACGTTCTTCATTATTTTACAAGAGTCACAGATCGATACGTCATTAACCCATGTAGCGGGCACTAACGCAAGCCGCAATATGTGGGGATCAAAGCATCACCATGCTCGATGCATGCGGAACATCGATTTGTCTGAAATCGCATTATTGTGGTGTTCATGGCAGACTGCAGTACTACGAGGGGTCAAGCCGGCGTGCCCTTCGTCTATCTTAGCCCTGCGCTCCTGCGATCATCAGATCATCTTGGGTATCATCTCCAAACCTCCAAACCTCCAATCATTGAATCTAGCATCCAAATCTCTGTCTTAAACCGTGCCTCTCTTTGCTTCCTTTCAGATCAAGGTCTGCTGGTGGCTCGCCATCTTCCACTCTTGGCCCTCCAGCACCCACGCGCTTGAGCAAATCGCCTTGAAAGATTGATCTGCACGTTGTGCCTCGACACGGTAGTATATCATGGCGCTATCTATACCAAGCGGGATAACCTCGTCGTGGCTCAGCTTATAGTTGTACCACGGCTGGAACTCGGGGCTCTGCAGCATTTCGTGGACAGTTGGCGAAGAGACGGCTGTGAGAATGAGGTCGCCAGGGAAGATCATGACAGGATTGCTGGACAAGATGGGTAGTAGCTTGTGGCCGGAGCTGCAAAGGGCTGCCCAGGCCTTGTGTTCGAGGCTGCAGACGGCTGCGGTGAGTGAGGGGTTGGTGAGTGTTGGCGCTACCATCTTGATGCCGATGGAGATCCGCGTTTCAAGTGGGTTTGTATGGATTTGGAATCTGTGAAGAGGTATCCGGCGTAATTAGTTACAAAGCAGAGGTGATATTTGATTACAAGGCAGTACAAACCACGCGCGGGGTGACGCCGTTGTGACTTCACACCAGGTCTCACTGCAAACCAAACCGTCTCCCTTTGTTGGAAAGATCTGCAACAACCATGTGTACCATGTTCAGGTGATCTTCTGTCATCCAAGATCTTGTATACCTCTAGGGTCCAGCTGCAGCCACGCGGGGTCGCCGTTGTGGCACACAATTCCGCAGCTCGCACGAGCCTGAGGCACATCTGGCTTACGGGTGCGCCACGATTCGTTGCTGTTGTAAAAATTGCAGCAAAATCTTCGCCCAACATCCTGGGATTGGGTGATTCTCACCACGAAGCATGCCTGTTTGCAAGTCGGCAACGCCCGACTGGGAGTGTCTCGGACCGTGCAATCATCCACTACGTCAGCGGAGCGGCGCAATCTTATCGCACAATGCTCAACACACAGGCCTCGCGCTATCTGTTACGCGCATACAGTGCAACCAGCATTGTGTCGTAAAAGTGCGATGAGCTCAAACTGACGGGTCGTATGTGGACTGAGAACCTGAACCTCTCGGTACATGAGTACCGCATTGGAGGCAATGTTGCCTTGTTTGATCGATAAAGAAGCGTCACATGGGTCCAGACGCGCGATTACGGGGCGCGATAACGGAAGCGGGGAAGAAGGGCTGCGAACAGGCCACCGAGCACCAGGTGGCACAACAGCAGCGAGCTGTTTCACTGCAAAAGACAGCAGTGAGAGGGCATTCCAACTCGTTGTGAATTCCGCAGCTGACAAAGAGCAGACAGCAAAGTGAGTGAACGAGGCGCACGCTTTCGGTCGAACCTGCCCGAACGTTCCGTATCCCTGATCTCACTGGTGCAGGGGCCACCTTTGGTTAGCGTCACTGCCATCACTGTCACAGCCTCAGCTTGCCGCCTACTCCTGCCTCCCATATAAGACCCAGCCCGCCCCTCCGTGGCACATACTTTTGCATCGCACTCCACCACTCACCTACATCTACGCACACACTGCAGACCAGACACATATCACAACAGCACACCAAATACAACCACAAACATGCAGATCTTCGTCAAGACCCGTAAGTAGCGCATCGCCACCGTCAGCTGCGCCCTCAGTCACTAACAACCTCGCAGTCACCGGCAAGACGATCACTCTTGAGGTGGAGTCTTCTGACACTATTGACAATGTCAAGAGCAAGATCCAGGACAAGGAAGGCATCCCCCCAGACCAGCAGCGCTTGATCTTTGCCGGCAAGCAGCTTGAGGATGGTCGTACCCTGTCGGATTACAACATCCAAAAGGAGTCTACACTCCACCTTGTCCTCCGCCTTCGTGGTGGTATGCAGATCTTCGTCAAGACTCGTAAGTTGCCACAGCACGCATGGCGTGCCATGAGTTCACACTAACATCGCCACCAGTGACCGGCAAGACCATCACTCTCGAAGTCGAGTCCTCCGATACTATTGACAACGTCAAGTCGAAGATTCAAGATAAGGAAGGTATTCCCCCGGACCAGCAGCGCTTGATTTTTGCTGGCAAGCAGCTCGAGGATGGCCGCACCTTGTCCGACTACAACATTCAGAAGGAGTCCACACTGCATCTCGTCCTGCGCCTGCGCGGTGGTATGCAGATCTTTGTCAAGACCCTGACTGGCAAGACCATCACGCTTGAGGTTGAGTCGTCGGATACTATTGACAACGTCAAGTCCAAGATTCAGGATAAGGAGGGTATTCCTCCTGACCAGCAACGTCTCATCTTTGCTGGTAAGCAGTTGGAGGACGGCCGCACACTCTCGGACTACAACATCCAGAAGGAGTCTACTCTCCACTTGGTGCTCCGTCTTCGCGGTGGTATGCAGATCTTCGTCAAGACGCTCACTGGCAAGACCATCACGTTGGAGGTTGAGTCCAGCGACACGATCGATAACGTGAAGTCCAAGATCCAGGACAAGGAGGGCATTCCTCCTGACCAGCAGCGTCTCATCTTCGCGGGTAAGCAGTTGGAAGATGGTCGCACACTTTCCGACTACAACATTCAGAAGGAGTCGACGCTGCACTTGGTGCTTCGTCTCCGCGGTGGACAGTAGGGTATCACGATTTGATGCTGGTTTCTGGCAAGGCGTTCACAGGAAATGATTCCGGCTTACGAGCTGGGGCCTCGGTTCATTCATAGTTTACATGGTCGTACATCACGTGCAATGGCCATATCATCAATGCAAGAAGAATGCCTACGGGCAAGAGTTCACACTCAAACACATACTCCCTAACGTCTGTCACTGCATGCCGAAAAACCCTGTGTGCCGAAAATGACCAATCGGATCACAACGACTAGATAGAAGTCCATGATCCTTGGAATCCGATTGGTTATTTTCGGCACATAGGGTTTTTCGGCAAGCAGTGACGGACGTTACGTTTCACAATCGTGGTGTATCTGGTAATGGTACGGATTCATGCGCCCTCAGCAAACATCTAATCAGGTTTGTTCGCGCACTTCGAATCTTGGCTCAACCCGTGCTCCTCCCGAATTCCCAAAACCTCACAACACCACAGAGACGCCATCATGGTGCCTTGCGCAGGTACTCGAGCAGCCATGGCGGCAACCTCGGTACCCCACATGACGCAAGACCGCGGACTTAAAATGCATCTCCACTACAGCTCGGCTTTAACCACAACACGCTTCGAAAGCTGAGTAAACTCTCCTGTCCCGCTCCCATAAAGCTGCTGAAGCTTCTCTTGATCGCTCTTGCTACGACAGTCCTCTTCATCGAGTTTCAGCAACGAAGAAAGCGCACAGCGACTACAATGGCTGATCAGAAGATGCAATATGTAAAGTGGGTCGTCTCCGACAAAGCAGCTACAGCAACAAGCTCACTGACGTCTGTATAGCCTGGGTAAGTCCGGCCTGAAGGTCTCCAAGGTCATCTTGGGTGCCATGAGCTTTGGCAGCGACAAATGGCAACCTTGGATCCTGAACGAGGACGCTGCACTGCCCATCCTCGAGCACGCCTACAAGAACGGCATCAACACATGGGACACAGTACGTGGACGAACTCTGTGACACGGCCTGCCCTCAAAGGGTAGCTTGTGTGATTGGTAGGACTAACAATTGCCTATAGGCCGACATCTACTCCCACGGCATCTCTGAGAGGATCATCGCCAAAGCCATCAAGCAATACAACATCCCCCGCAACAAGCTCGTTCTCCTCTCGAAATGCTACTTCGGCGTCAACGAAGAGGACCCATCGCTCGGCATCGTTGCCGTCTCCACCAACGACAGCAAGATGGTCAACCAGGTCGGCCTCAGCCGGAAGCACATCTTCGATGCGGTCGAGAAGAGCGTCGAGCGCCTCGGCACATACATCGATGTCCTGCAAATCCATCGTCTCGACCGTGGCACACCAAGGGAGGAGATTATGAAGGCGCTGAACGATGTCGTTGAGAAGGGCTGGGTCAGGTACATCGGCGCAAGCTCCATGGCGGCGTGGGAGTTCCAGACGCTGCAGAACATTGCTGAAAGAAACGGGTGGCATAAATTCATCAGGTATGGCTTTTAGCCACTCTGAGCTACCTTTGAAATTTGCTAACCTTGTACCAGCATGCAGAACTACTACAACCTTATTTATCGTGAGGAGGAGAGGGAGATGGTGAGGCCTCCAGGGACTAGCCTTCAAATCAGCCCTACTAATACGACGTCTAGATTCCCTATTGTCAAGACACCGGCGTAGGCCTCATCCCCTGGTCCCCCATCGCCCGCGGCGCCCTCACCCGTCCTTGGTCTGACCGCTCCTCCAGCCGCGCACAAACCGATAAGTTCCTCGAGAACCTCGTCCACGCACGCGAAGACAAGATCGATCAGGAGATCATCAGCCGCGTTGAGGAAGTCGCGAAGAGGAACAATGTCAGCATGGCGTGCATCGCGACAGCGTGGGCGATTAAGAAGGGTGTTTGCCCTATCATTGGTCTGAGCAGCAAGGGGAGAGTTGAGGAGACGGTCAAGAACTCGAACTACAAGCTGAGCGATGAGGATGCGAAGTATCTTGAGGAAATGTATGCGCCGAAGGAGAGGCAGGGGTTCTAGATCTGGTACGACTGTGAATGTGAATGTGAAGGCGTTTGTGGACAATAGATTGCGGACACTTGCCTCGCAGTCCAAAGTTAGGGATGATCATTCCTTCCTGAAAGCATGCATTGTTCGCTATCTTGGATGGACATTTGATTGGATCAATGCTGCAGACTGACCATGAGCAGTACATTCGTCAGACTCGATTAGCAACTGCAGTCACCCAAGTCTACTTACAATCAGCTCTGCCGCTTCGAGTAGGAGAGTGAATCGGACGCACCAGATCACTGCCCTGTTTCTTGGTTTACGAAAGTCGCCTGTCTTCTCCACAAGTCCAGTGAAACACAAGCGCGTGACTTCCTCATTCTTTGCGTCACACGGCAGCAGCAGTCATCTCCATGATGCCAGCCTTACGAGCAGGTTCGCTTTGAATATAGCGTACAGAACGTCGAATTTAGACCCTGTCGAGACATTTTCTTTGTGGAAGATGAGATGATTCAAAATCATACTTACGGGCATATTGACAACTCCGTTGCCCACAGCACACGATAGCAGCAGTCATCTGACCTTGGGCAACCATGTTAGGGGATCATTTCACCTATTCGACGGAGCATTATCAAAGCAAACATCATTGACGTCGGAATCAGGCCATATTATTATCAACGGCAGTCGCTAGATATGCTGATGACTTACAAATCAGACGCAGATTAGCAGCAAAGATGTTACAGTTCCACGCCATTAGTATGCACTCGGTCTTGTTGAAGGTATGAAGGAGCATGCCTCATTAGACGGGATATGAATGAATTCACTCCTCCGTGACCAAGCGGCAGTCGCACATTTTTCATCAGCATATAATAGTGGCCTTTCCTTATGACAGAGTAGGAGAATCAGAGGGATTAACTCCCGACATTTAGCCTATCACTATGGAGGTATTGCCAAGTTTGTGTCCACACCATACTTTTACCATGACCGTGAGTACCTGCTCCAACTGTTCACCGCCTATGCACAGCTACACTCCCGCTCTTCTGAACGCTGCCGTCGTCGAACATGCACGTATCCTCGAAGGAGCCGTGGCCCCCATCGATGCACGCATCAGATCCCCCATCCGTTCACCGCTGTAGACCCTACACGCAATAATGCGCCTACATCCGCACTGTCCCGCATGCGCGTCAGTTCTATGTTCAGACCGCACACTCATCTCCGCTCATGCATCCACCCTCCAACCTTCCCCATCGAGACGCGTATGGAGCTCTATCAAGCTAGCCAAGCCTCAACACGTCGCACAGGGCCTCTTGCCACTGGAGCCGTTAGGAGCATGCAAGCGTGGCGCAATAACGGCCACCCTGGCTGCGGGGTGTGTTGTACAGCGTCGAAACCCTGAGATTTTACGTTGCCCTCTGCTCCATGTCGGCAAGTCCTGAGTTGGAGTCATGGCTCTTCTAGATTTGGCAGCACCAAGCTGGGTCTTGGGTCTCGAGGATTGAATATAGCTCAAGCCTCGAGGTCAGGGCAGTCAGGAACGACTCTGTGTGGCAGACCGCCCAACGCCCCGTCGTCATAGCCTGACATCTGCAAGCCTTCGATCATAACAAGGGCCGCTGTGTGTCAACGCAACGCCGTCCTGTCAGGCGTCTTTGCGAGCTCCCCCGACAACCACAGTATCGTGCGCCAGCACGTCCTTGGTCTCAAACTCAAAGCCCTCCAATGTGGGACCGGGTGTAGATCGCGGCCCTTCCCTCATGCACGGCCTCTGCACGGCCGACAATCCAGGGTTCTCGAGCACGGCCAGCCTCGACGCGGTGCGCAAAGTCACCGGAAAACCCTGAGCTTTACGACGGGCAGACTCGGGTCGGCTGTGTGCTCGCGCGTACTCGCATCGACTCGCGTCGTGTGTGGGGAATCGTGCTGCGTTGATGTTTCGAAGCGGAAAGGGTTGACTCGGGCGAGAAGAGCGGTGAAGCGCGGCTACATCTTCCCGGCTGCTCTTCGCCCATTTCATGCCATGGGTGACGGTTGCGTGGGGCAGCAGGTTATTTTAAAAAAATGCGGTTTGTTTGTCACTGATAATTTGAGGGGCACCTGCAGGCAGTGAATCATGAGGTGCGCCGTGAGATTGCGAACTGATGGTTAAACTGTGAATGTGGACCAAGTCCTGCCATATATCTTGACTAGACTAAGTAAGGCCATCTACAAGCCGCAACACCTCCGCATGGAATGCCGCGTGCAAATGTAGCCTCGGTGCCCAGTGTGGCTCGTTTGCCAGGCGCTTGAAGTGCCATGCTAGCCAAAGCCAGCGAAGTTGTGGTGGGGATCGTAGCCGCAGGTCGATGTAAGTCGTATTGCTCGCTCCCAATGCTGGAGCATTTGTTGATAGATACATATAAGTAATGAAGAACTGAGGACTCGATATTGTCTTTTGCGACAATATCAGACCAATGAGATTGGTCGTAATTGTAATGAAAGCCGACCCGCTCGCTATGCCATAGATAAAACAATCATGAAAAAGACAAGGAAAGAAGAGGACGACGAATCAAACAACCAACAAAGTTGGATGTGCAACAATCGACGTCCTCCAGTATCGTAATAAGATACTCAGGTGTACGGGCGTCGTCCCGACCTGTAAGAAAATCAAAGTTTGGTGGCCATCAAGATCGTGGTCCATCGTTTCAGCCGTAAACATGGCATCGTGAGAAATAATGTTTGTTGCTCGAGGGAGTGGTAATCAGTTGGTCGATAACATGGCGTCCGTAGCGCCGGGGAATCGCAAAATGCAAACAGGCCGTTCATCGTTTTGAAGTGGTCGTCAACCGTGCATTGCAAACATCAGACATAAGTCGTTGGTAGTAGGAATGTCGTCGGGGTAAGCTGCGGAGTCTCGAAGACGAGGTCTTGTGGGTAGGCGGTGTGAAGGTCAGAGGTGATCTTTCGAGATGAACGAAGACCTTAGTTGGCACGAATGACAAGCTTGGACAAGAACTTGTTCGAGAGGGAGTCGAAGTCCTCGCGATCGAACTTGCAATCTGACCTCGAGCGCAGGTACGAATCTGCATGTCACATTAGTATGATGCTAGACCATCTGAGTAGCGTACCGAACTTACCGTATTTGGTGACGTGAGCGCGCACATCAGTCATGGCATCGCACACCGCTGGATTGCTGGCCAACAGGTGGTGGTGCTTCCTGGTGTCCCATTCCTGGAAGGAGGGGAGCTTCTGTGAGATGGCGGAGAAGAGACCGACGATGACACCAACTGGTGTGCCTTCCATGTCGCCGCAGAACTTGTTGACGGCAGCCTGATCAGGAACCCGGTAGCTGCAGTCGAACTGGATCAGCTCCCAGACAGCAAGAAGAATAGCCGCCAACATAAAGATGGTAGGCCAGTTCTTGAGCTTGTCTCCGGAGTAGACAGACTGGTAGAGCGAAGAAAGCTCCTCAAGAACATCCTTCTGCAGCTCACGCCACATATCAGCGAGCGCACACTTGACCTGGAAGTTGATCATAACAGGTGCGATGGTGGTGCCGCAGAATTTTGATGATGTGTCCTCAACCTTACCAGGAGTCTCCTCGTCACCAAGGCCCTCGACCATAGTGACGTGAAGAGTCAGGTTGTAGGCGATGACAAGCTTGAGAGCCTTACGGATGACGGGCAGCTTCTCGCGAGTGTAGTAGCGGTAGGCCGTCTTCAACAGCTCGGTGACAAAGTACGTGCCCTCGAAGTACTCATCAACAAAGTTCTCGAAACCACCATCGATGTGACGGTCGAGGTAATCGCTAAGCATGGCCCGCGAGACACCTTCCATACCGGCGGAGAGCTTGGCAGTGTTGATTTCGAAGTGCGAGCCGCTAAGGGTTTCGTGCCAGTCAACGCCGAAGCACTTCTCATCACGAACGTAAACCTCACGGGCCATAATGGGCAGATAGTGACCATAGCCGTGGGTGACATAGATAGGACGTTCGTGGGGCGAGAAGCCCTTGATGTTGCCAATAGAGAAGCCAAGACTGACGTGACGTTCGTAGTCAGCCTTCCAGTCCTTCATGAAGAACGCAATGTCCTTGATGTCAATGCGCGTGCACGGTACCTGCCAAAGACGCGCGTGGGATGGCTGGCAGCCTGCGCACGGATCGCCCTTGTCACAGGTCTTCTTCAAGAACTTGCATCTCAAGCAAGCGCGGAGCTTGCGGATCTCGTGCGCTTGTTGGCGCTGATCTGGCCTCAAGGGACCGCGTCTTCGGCCGACGCGCTTCTCGCCGGTCGTGTCCTTCTTCGTTGTGTGTGCTGGGGTCTTCTTGACAATGGTTTTCGTGGGCTTTGCGCCAGCGTTGATGGGGCCAGCGGGCGACTTTCTCCGGCGGACAGCTTGAGGTGGTGAGCTGACGGCGGAGGAGGTTGGTGAGGCCGAACTGCTCGCCGACTGCTTGATGACGACAGGCTCGATACGTGTCATGGGCGGGCTGACGGACTGATTAGGCGAGATGTAGTTTTCGTAGCCGTGGTCCAGGGGCAGTCCATGGCCGTGATTGCAGTCATCAGAGTGCGTATGCGAGTGAACCAGTGACAGGTTATTCTCGGATCCGGGCGAGTGCATGGGGAAGTTAATCTCCTCAAAGCTACCAAGAGAGCCGGCAGAGCGGGGCACGTCGCTTTGGTTGGAGTTCGTCGAGTCCGAGGAAGTGCGGATATGAAGCGACTGCGCGGGGTTGAAGACGATGGCAGAGGAGTCGGAGAAGTCGTACGAATGGCGGTGGTTGTGTGCACCAACGTCGACCCAGCCGGCGTCACTGCTGGACAGTGAGCGCACCTCCATCCATTGCTCGCCTGGCGACCCGCTGCCAATGCTGACGTTGGAGTGGGTGAATTCTTGCGGATTGATATTGTTGAACTCTTGTGTGAAGTCACCCATGCTGAAGTGCGCATTCATAGGCGGCATGTCCATGGTCGTCGTCGTCATCATGTCAAAGGGCATCGACATTGTGGACATCATATGGGCAGGGTTGAGAGCGAAGTCAACCGGCGAGGTCTGGAGCTGCGCGCCGAAGGTCGAGTCGAAGCTGTTGGCCATGGCCATGGCGCCTGGGGTCATGTAGGGGTCCTGGACAAAGCCATCGGTGTTGATGTTCATCCAGGTCGCCAGCATAGGGTTCATGGGCTGCATGGCGGCCGGGAAGCCGAGGCCGGCAGCCTGGAGCGGCGCGATGGCGGTGGTCGAGGCTGGCATGGGATTGTACTGGGCAGATGTCGCGGCCACGGACTGCACGCGGCGGTGCTGGTGTTGCTGGTTCTGGTTATGCTGCTGGTGTGGGTGTTGTTGCGGCATTGCGCCGGGCGACGAGGCGGGCAGCGGCCAGGTCTGGTACGAGGTATACTGCTGGCGGTTGGGGTCGAAGGTTGCGTCGAAGCTGCCGTCCACGCCGTAGAGGGTGCCGTCAAAGTCTATGTGCTGGTGATTCTCCATGATGGCCACGGAATGGGTTTGGTAATCGAGTGTTCGAGTGCTCAGCCGCTCTGAGCTGATGGTGAGCGGTGTAAGCGCAGAACGTAAGCAGGCCTGGAGGGGACCAGAGGGTAACAGTCGAGTTGCACGGACCTCCACCAGCCAAAAGTCGGTGAGTGAGTGCCCCACACGCCAATAAGCGTCTCGATCTGCCTTTGGTCGACGGTAGCGCTGCTGGCGCTGCAGTAGTCCGCCCGCGCAATTCGCATCTCACCACTGCGGAAAACCCTGATGCTGATGGGTGTCCCCGACGTGGGTGCCTGGCCCTGCAGATGTCGGATGCTGTGCTCGAGGTGAGGTGATCCAGGTGAGAGGCAGCCTTCGGGTGGGGATCCTCTGCTAGCGAGGAAAATCATTCACTACCCACGATGGACATGGTAGATTCGTACTCAGTAAGAGACGGGGCTGGGTTCGCCCGCTTTAACACCGTGATGGTCACCATGGGCGTCGCCTTCGACCAGGGCGGGCAGCCTCTCGCCTGTCGTCCAGCCTGCTCAGCGCGCACCTGCACGCCTGCTGACGCCTCACCTGCCGCAGCTAGTGAGCGTCGAGGCGACCCCTCCTCGATAAGCACCCGCTATCAGTTAGACTCGGGACCCAGTACGTAGGATCGGCGTGTGGAGGGACCGCGAAGGATGCTGCCGCAACAAGCAAACATCCAGATGTCGAGCCCCAAACGGTGCATCTTGTTGTGCTTGTGTCCGAATGTGTCGGACATCCTAAGAGCCGCAGCGGTCGCAGTGCCTCAGCATGAAGCCTAGCATGAATCGCTGCTGGTGGTCGCCGCCGCAATCAACCGATACAACAGTTCAAGCCTCGAAGCTTGACGGACCAGGGGCAGCCCCGCGGTCTTCGCCTCACTGGCATGTCCCGGCAATACGATCATGCCTTAACGGCACTTTGCTGTCGAAGTGCCAAACTCACCGACACCTGCAAGAATGCCTAGAAGAACCATTCGTCGTCATCGTACATTCTGAAGGTGTCGAGACTCGAGAGCATGAGCGCCTTGTCTCCACGTAAAGCGCCCTCCGCCTTATGCTCGGCGCTTCCTCGTGCTCGACGCAGCGTCTGCCAGAATCGATTCGCCAATCGCATTCTCAACGGTTGCTTCGGGTCCGTGTGCATGTCATCAGCGCGTTCTGCGTAACACTGCTCCCGCATCGTGCTACCGGGACGAGCGTCTTGCGTGCAGACTCAGGTTAGAGGCTCGCAAACCCGGGGGAGTCCAGCCTGTCATGGAGAGATTGCTTTTCCGTGACCTGAGGCCGACTATGACAGAAAGTGGAGACCTGAACCGCTCTGACGAGCGTGTGGCTGTGGTGCTACACACGGGGTGACAAGTTGAGAGGTGCACCATTTCAAGTTCCCTCGTGGCCATATCTGTCATTTCCTTCGTTGGGCAACATTGGACCTCCTCTTCCCTTGCCTTGGTCAGCTCGGTAATGTCTTGCATCCCGTCCCGAATCATTGGTATTTACGGACGAGCTGAGCCCGAAACCGCTCTCACTACGGCGTGATCCAATTATTGTGGAGGGCGATACGAACTATGCCACTATTATGGTCGCACTGAGCTTGCCGATGTACCTCACCGTCGTACCTGAACGGCGTTCGGAAGTTAGCGAGAAACAGTCGTCCGTTTCGTCTCAAGAGCTGGAATGCTGCCGAGGCGGTCAGCATGGCTTCAGTCTTTAACAGGGGGTCAGCGACTCACCAGACCATCTGTGGAACAAAGAGAGGATGTCGGGGTCAGAACGGGCTGGAAGTGAGCAAGTGAGATTGTCGGAGCCGCGTTGTCGGAGGTAGGTGTACGGCGATGCAGCTTTGAGCGAAAGGCTTGCTGAATAGCTGCGTTTGAGGCCGAGCTGGCTGTCCTTATGGGCCACCTCGCCTGCGGTGTTGTTGCAGGTGCTGACGACGTGCAGAAGTGAGCACATGAAGCCAAGTGATGACTGCAGGAGATTATCGATCTCTTTGTGCGGAAAGAAGGAAAGGGACGCTCTCGGCGCGTTGCGGGTCTCAGGGTCTGGGTCGCGCGCACTTCACTTTGCAGGGCAGGAGAGGTTTCCTCGAACAAAACCGTGACGTATGTAGAATGCAAGACTGCAATGAGCAATCAATTGCTGCAGGCCCATTGTACGCTTTCCAGCGCACTCCAACAACCAAGCAACGCCGTGACGCCCGTAAACAAGACGACGCCCCCAAACTGACCACAGTATTCCCATGCCTTTGAGTTCTTCGCCCATCCATTGTTAGTCACCAGCACAACACTCAACGGTCCACTGATGACGTTTCCAATAGCTCTCCCTCCAACTAAAAGGTCAAATATGAACCCCATGTCTAGTGCAAGGCTCTGCGCCCTGAGCTCCTGCAAGACACCAGCCCATGTCGAACTAAAGCCTCCTGTAAAGAAGCCATACGTGATACTGAGGATAGCTAACAGTGATGTCTGGCTGGAGAAGCTCTAGAACAAGAACACAGCTAGCGCAGAACCCAGCGGCGAAACTAAGACCGTAAAGGTGAGGTACAAGCAATCGCCGAGTTCGCCTATAAATGTGCCGCCCGGCATCGAAGTTAAGTCAATCAGTACAAGTAAGGTGATGGCCATCATTGTGGAGACATGAAACTGCTGGACATCGGAGGTAGACAGGTAGGTATGAGAGAGGAAGTATCCAAGTGACCGGATGGTATTGCCGATCTGCTGCATCCAGAACGCAGGGAGGTGGATGAAGTTGAGACTGATGCGGCGGACCGTGGCTGACTGTTAAAGTGGGATGCGCGGCTTGAGGAAGTCGGGAAGTGGTGCGAAGAGGAGGACCTAGTCAGATCAGCGGTTGATTGTAGGCACCTTCAACGGACTTCTTACCGCCAACACTGTCCACGCTTGGAGAGTTACTGCAAGTCCGAACTTCTGAAGAGACGTTTCCATGGCGAAAGGCACCGCTACGCCGGCAGCAGATTTATCTACCCCACATCACACTGCAGGCCAGCCCTTTCCTTTTGACGAACCAATCATCAAGATATAGAGTAGTAGGAGTAAACAATAGTATACAGCCCAGGGCGCACATGACGTCTTGAGCTGCGATCAATTGCCACACAGATGTTGCAAAGGGGGTCATCGAAAAGCCAACTGCAGTCGGGACCAGACCAAGTGGTCCAAACCAGCGGCGCAGATGAGGCCATCGAGTCAAAATCGTGAAAGCGAATGGTAAGATCAGGTGCACGATGCCCTGTATCAGTCAGTCACAACGACGTTGCTCGAGTCGCCTTTCAGTTTCACCAAGTGACTTCCATAGTACTTTTGACAAACAACAAATGCAATATGATAGCCTGAAGATACGTGAGGATAGTTTCAGATGGACTCAGAGCTGGGCGTCGTACCTTCGTACCCCAGACTGGGACAGGAATCTGGATCAACGAGCAGCCAGATAATACCAGCAATGATTCTTTGCCTCTGCCCGTGGGTGGCAGTGAAACCTGTTCGATCTCTTCAACTATGTCCTGCTCTTGTATCGCGTGACGCTCCGAGTCTGTGCCGTTTGATTGGTGGTCCCTGTCGAACTCGACCTCTTGTTGTACATGTGCCATATCGACACGCTGCCGCTGTGCAATTGCGTTCGCTGCCATCAAGGTTATATATCACCCAGATATGTATCCATCAAGCAGAATGCCGTCGCAATGAGGAGATGTTGCAGGGCAAAGGCATGGTCGCCAAAACGTTGAGGCTGATTGGCTCGAGGTAAGCGTTGTGGCTACAGCTGAAACCATGGCTGCGGAGTAGGTGCGTGCTCCACGGCCGTGGATGTTGTGATCATCTTTGAAGAGCATGTATGCCATTGATCGAATATATGATGAGGTTCTTGTGTTCTGTCACTTCTTTCCGATCTAAAGGTTGACATGTGTGGGGGGCCACACGTTGCGGGAGCGTCCCCGGCACTGAAATACTAACTCCACAAACACGGATTGTGATGCTGCATGGCCGAGCACTCAGATTCAACTTTGAGGGGCATAACAGGAGGTCTCAAGCTGCAGGTACCCGCATGACGTTCGTGGTCGATCTCGGAATGCGCGGTTATAGCCGTGCACCGGATTCCGGGCTTCGGCTCCCCGAACGAAGAGGATGGATTCTACAACGCAGTTTATAAGAAGGCAGGGTGCTAGGGGATAGATGCAGCCTCAAAGAGAAGCCCAATTGAGACCTCTCACTGTCGTCTGCAGCACACTTCAACATAGTCCAGCACTTCCACGCTTTTGTCCGCCTTTATTCTCGTCCACGACTAACCGCTCAACATGGCAAATACCGGAGCTCTTCCTAAAGTCAAGAGACATGTCACAGGCCACAACGGCAAAGGCCATGCCATCTTCAGCAATGCTTTCGATGAGGAAAGCAAGATGAAAGCCAACGATGACGGCATCGCGTTCGCCCTCAGCTACGCCACGAAAGGCTTCCCAGTCGACATGACAGATGACCAGGATCTCGAAGTATACGAGAAGTATCTCAAGAGCCCCCCGGGCCTTGTTGTATCAGGCGGCACCGTACTCCGACACGTCGATATCCCTCCCAATACTGAGTGCACGATGCACCGGACTGTGAGTCTGGATTACGGATGTGTGCTCGAGGGCGAGGTACAGCTCTTGCTCGACAGCGGCGAGGAGCGTATCATGAAGCGAGGCGACGTTGCGATTCAGCGTGGGACGATGCATCAGTGGATCAACCAGAGCAAAACGGAGTGGACGAGGATGCTGTTCGTATTGCAGGAGAGCAAGCCGTTGGAGATCGCGGGCGAGAGGTTCGGTGAGCATCTCGATGGCATGGCTGGCGTGCGGTCGTCGGACTAGAGTAGCTGCAGTCGATACTGTGTGGTTGATTTGTGGAGTGCACGTAGCCTGCGATCTTCCACAATTCTAATCCTGACCCCGCCGCGGCGCTACCGCCCGATCCAGCTGCAAGCACATGCTCCACTCCACCTCACATATTTACTTCACATATTCACTCTTGTTTTGCGCAAACGCGCGGGGTAGTCGCAAACGTTATTCTCTCGAGCTTTGAATGTGCGCTACCATCCTGGAATATGATACGATAGAGCCCCTTGCAGAAACTGCAACAATACTAAGAACGAAGCCAACACTCATAATTCGCATCGACAACCAACACTAGCCGGCTGATCTCACGTGCCCTACCAGCTTCGAGAAGACTTAAGAAGATGGCAGTGCCACTGCGAAGCTCGACGCAGGTGTCATCTGAGCGCTTCGAAGAGACCATCTCCGGCGAAAATCGGATAGAAGAGCTGTCAGGTTCAGAGCTTGGATCAGAAGACGAGTACGAAGACATGGGCACAGCAACTCCCGAGGAGCAGGCGAATATTGCATATTTGGACAGCGTCCGGATACCGATAAAGGAGGATCTGGCAACAAGCACATCAATAACCCAAGACGAGACGCTCAAAGTCGTCCTGCCGTTCTTGGAGGGGAACCCCAACGACTTCCCACTGAACTCACACGGTATTTCACAACTGCAACGAAAGAGGCATGTCGTGTACCTGGAAGACGCGCTGGACGATTACCCGTCAGGATATGCTATGATGGACGCTTCACGACCTTGGATCATCTACTGGGCTCTGCAGGGTTTGACTGCATTGGGCGAGGACGTGTCTGAACACCAGCGAAGAGTAGCACACACTTTTTCGCTAGCTCAGCATCCCGAAGGTGGCTTTGGTGGTGGTTACGGTCAATACGCACATATGGCATGCTCATATGCCGCCACGCTTTCGATGGCAACAGCAGGCGGCGAGGCAACATACGAATCGATCAATCGCAAGACGATGTGGCAGTTCTTGGGCCGCATGAAGCAAGCAGACGGAGGTTTCACCATGTGTCAAGGCGGAGAGGAAGACATAAGAGGTGCATTCTGCGCGATGGTTGTTTTGTCGCTGCTCAACTTGCCTCTTGAGCTGCCCAAAGATGCACCAGCTCGTGGACAGGGCCTCACAACATTCACAGACAACCTTGGCGAATGGGTGTCAAAGTGTCAGTCTTGGGATGGTGGTATCTCTGCCGCACCTGGCAACGAAGCTCATGGCGCCTACGCATTCTGCGGTCTCGGTTGTCTCTCCGTCCTAGGCCCTCCAAAGGAAACTTTGAATAAGTACCTGAACATCCCGCTCTTGGTCCACTGGATGTCATCTCGTCAATGCTCACCCGAGGGCGGCTACAATGGACGCACTAACAAGCTCGTTGACGGATGCTACTCACACTGGATTGGAGGCTGCTGGTCGCTCGTCGAAGCAGCAACGACGACCGGCATCTGGAACCGCGCGGCACTTGGACGCTATGTTCTTGCTGCTGCGCAAGATAAGAAGGGTGGCCTGCGAGATAAACCCGGGAAGCGCTCCGACGCTTACCACACTTGCTACAACCTGGCTGGTCTTAGCGCTGCACAGCACCACTATGTGTATGATGAGGGTGTCAACAAGGGTCTTGGAGAAGTCGGACTCGGTGCACCATTCCGCTGGAAGGTTGGAGGGATATATCATGAGGATGCTATTTGGGATTCGAGCGACGTTGTGGGGAAGATTCACCCTGTCTTCGTCATCCCATTCAGAGCTGTGTTCGAGTGCAGGAAATACTTCGAGGACAAAGAAAACTTTTAGACATCTGTACATACGACTTTTCAGTAAGATCCTATATTTGCATAAACGATGCATCCTTCAATTTGAATGACAAGACGTTGGCTACCTTAGAAACCCCGAAACGCTTACGCATCCATGTAAATTACAAGCGGTGGCCCTCCCACCTTGGGCTTGATGAAGGTCTTGATAGCAGCATGTGCCTCACACTCATTGTCGTAGTAGTCCATATCGGCCTTCGAATTGAACACCGTCCTGGCTACAAGCGTATAGTCTTGGCTCCTGGGATCATCATACGGTTGGTGCGCGGCTGCTTGCTGGATGTACGGTTTGCCGTCCTGTCCAGGCTGTTAGCCATGCTGATCCTTAACGTGCACAACTTCCCGCTTCGTGTCCCCGTATCTCCGGCCCTGCAACATGAGGCTGTAACCGCCCACGTTCTTGCAGCACAGGCAGGACCTGCAAGATGCAGCCTCAATACTGCGTACCCCACAATCGTTGAATCCAACATCGAGCCGCCTGCGGCCTCTGGGATTATGAGTCGAAGATGGACCGAGCGCGTGGCTGGACACTAGCTGTGGAGACGGGAGGTGATGGGATGTCGGACGTGCAGATGGCAAGAACGTACCTTGAGGGCATCCTGAGTCAGGGAGGAGTATTTCTGGATCGCCTCTTTGATCACTGAGTTGTCTGAGAGCTTGAAGAGCGTCATTCGTACGATTTTTGACATGTTGAGGGATGTTATGGGGCTAAGTGGCCGTGAATTGGTATGTCGGTGCTCAAGATGTTGTTGCAACTTGTACTTTTGTTGCGGAGCTTCCGGAGCTTGTGAGGAGAGCCATCGCAGCGGATCAGGTCTTCGGTTCCCCTTCCGTTAATAATGTTCAGAAAATCTCCGTCAAGAGGCAACCGACAATGTTCTTGTCACTACATCGACGTGTGTACGCAAGGGCGAATCTTCCATATAGCCCTGCAGCCCACATTGAATCTGATGTTTCACGCTCGTGCACAGCAACTTGAGTCCTGACGCAAGGTCAATCTCAAAGACCTACCCAGAGAAGCGGTGACAAGGTTCAATATCGTGCGTGCGCCTGGCTTTGACGAAGCTGCACACTTCTCTATAACGTATGTGCGTTTCGGGCCAGGATAAGGTCATGCTACCAGGACCTCAGCACGCCTGCAGTACATCGCTGCGATGCCGGAGCATGTTCCGGATGTTCTGATAGTGTCTGGCTGTTCAACCTTGCACAGTAAGAGGTTGAGTCAATGCCGTGCCGCCTCTGAGATTCGACTCTGAAGCAGATGGACCCTGAGAGACATTGTTCGAAGGGACATGGTAGGAAGCGGGATGTTGCGTGAAGCTGTACAACCTTGGAGAAAGCGAGTGTTGGTTACCTAGCTCGAGCGCATGCATGGAACCCCGCCGATTCGAAAACAGTTGTTGCAGACTGTTTACAATTCACAGTTGGAATTGACGCTTTCGATGGCATAACGTCCATACCGTGATGCTCAGGCAGCCGTGGCAACAGCGGCAATTGATCGCTCTTGCCATCGTCAAGTCTGAGCGCGCAAAGAGGGGCAGTCGCGGTGCATTGACACGGCTTCCTCACCGCCATTCTCAGTGCAGATTGCGCTCGTAGCCGTGCGTCGTCCATCCCCAGATTTTCCCGCCATGTTGCGCAGAAATTCAGCAGCTGCCCGCGACGAGGCTGCCAACGCCCTTTGACGACTCGCTAATCGAGTGTCATATCTGCCAACAGCTCATCGTTCAGGCTGCTCTTACTATGGACATCTCATGCGCTTCATGCTAAATGGACCCGCTTGAATCCACATCTCTAGCCTTCCTCGACCGAGGCTTGGACCGGCCCCATAACGAGGCCGCTTCTGCGTGGACCTTGCTTGGTCCTTCATGTACCGTTGCTGTACGTTGCTGTACGCTGCTGGCCTATCGCGGTTTCGTCTTCGTTTTGCGCACCATCGCACTACCGTCCGGACACAGCCTTTTGCACAGCGATCGAAGACAGTATGCAGCCGCCCGCTTCGTGATGCCTCGGATCATGCACGTCGTGAGCTTCGGCCTTTGACGTCCTCCAAACATCGGCGATGTACAGATCTGGCTCGGTTGTTGAGCGACTAAGATCCTTTCTGGGCGTCTTGCACAATTCAGGCACACGTCAGGCGGATTGTCACACACAAAATCCGTCCTTGCAAACGTTTACTGATAATTGGGGATGGCAACAGGCGCTCGAGCTATCACAAGGCCGTCTCCGCAGTGAACGGACTCATGGCGCAACCGCCGTTGCTACCTCTCCGTCTTCGGCTGCGGTTGCATATCGCTCGACCTTCAAAGTCAAGCGTCGTTGACAACTCACCATGCGCCATGCCATGCAGGTGCGTGAACGCCCGGGCGCAACGACATATTTCTGGTAGTACAATCCCAGTTGCCATCCAACCCCTCGATTCCAGCAATGAATCGATCCCATTTGCCTTTCGTCGTTTTGCCGAGGAGCGCCTGCTCTTCTCGGTATAACGCTCTGCCAACTTCAGCCGTGATGCTCACGATAGCGTGTCAAATCCCTCTCCACTCATTCTGCCTCTAGGCGCGACTTCCGCTGCCATGCTTGGGTAGCCCTGCCAAAGTGCTTGAGATCCACAATTCTCTGCGCGTCTGCGCCTGGTCTCTGATCCCGTTCATCAACTTGCCCCTTCGTATCCCCATGGGTGTTCACCAATTGCTGCCACGGGGGCCGAACCTGCTCGGAGCTCACTGGATCTTTGCCATGCGCAGCATGCATTGCTCATGCAACACAACATCATACTACCAAGCTTACCTGCTGAGGGGAATACAAACCGACCGTCGCTGTACGTCGTTGTCTATGCTCCTGCATCACGGTCTTTGGTATGCCGATCTACAAGGTGTGCCTTGACGAACCATCAACCGCGCTAATGCTGCAGCATAGTGGCGACGGCGAATAATATCCCAGTTGGCGGATACCGGTGAAGCTTGTGCCTTTATGGTATGAACCCTTTCACTAGAAATCTGGAACCCTAGTTTTTGTTGGCGAGAATGCGGCCAACGCATCGATAATATGGGCCTCTTTGTACAGAGCCGCAAGGCCCGCACATCATACGCCCCCAGACGTCCAATTGAGAGCGCTCCCACTGGCCGGAGAACTCTGCGTGTTCCAAGAAGCTCCCTGCACTTCGGCTGCCGCAATAAATTACACGCCATCCCACACTAGATGGGTACCTCCCATATACCCTCTACACGCCATACCCTCTTACTTCTTTCTATCTACCACGCAACACTTCTCCCAACCTTCAGTACAGTTGTCACTCTCTCGCCTGGGAAAGTGTCAACGCAGTGTTGTACAACGGCAGCCACGACTACCTCTTTCAGCCGAACACGAACGAGCGCTTGCCTATTTCTGTCGAACCCGATTTTGTGTTTCCCTTCTTGAGCTTCGAGCCTACATCGAGCGCCAGCGTTGCTTTCCCGACATATCTACTACCACTTAAAGCTTAACACCATGTTTTACATCATGTATCTGACAGGTACGTTCCATACTTTCTTACCATTCAATACTTGGCGGGGTATGGGGAAGTGACAGCTGTCGATAGCCAAAATAGTTATGTCATGCATGGGCCGCGCCGAACTGCAGCATTGGTCCTGCAATTGCACCTGCGAATGCTCTTGGACGTTTGGGCTGCTTACTCCCAGAACCGAACAGGTCCCTTGGTTTTGTACTGTTCTGCTACTGCTATCTAACATCATGTCGTATTGCCGAGGAGAGACTAACGGAAGTTTTAGGCCTTTGCCAAAGGAGACACTGGCCCGACCCTCTCTTCCAGACATACAGATCCGGCTACGGTTACGGGTGTACAGTTCGTGTCAACAACCGAGAATACTCGACAGACGTCGACTATGAGAGTGACGAGCTGGCCAAGAACGCTGCTGCTACCCGAGCGTACATGATCTGCCGCAACTTTTCTGTCAACGACGGGATGTTCCCCGGCCACCGACCAGGCCAAGGTGGTGTCGTTCAGGGTATGCCCGTTGCCATTGGTGCTGGTCGACGCAACACTGCAGTGTCCAACGACTATGAGACAGCAAGCAGCTCCAGTGGCGATACCAGCCCGAGGAACAGCGACTATGACCTTGATGCTCCTGGACGTCGCTCGAGCAAGTCGAGCACAAGCTCGACAAGTGCCTGCTACTGCGGTAGGGGTGCTGTAAGAGTGTATGAGAGGTGCACCGGCTGCTTGAGGGATGCCGGATACCAATGCTAAGCATTTGGGCTTCGAAAAAAAGTCGCGATTCTGCAAGGTTGGTGATGCCACAAGCAAGGCACATTGGAAGCTCCACATTTCGGACCGAAGAGCGATGCCCAGCGATCACGTGTCAACACACGGAAACGTTTCGGGCTACATCAAAATCGGCCACTACGGCCATGACTCGACAGCTAGTAGCGACATTTCCTATCTTCTCGTCATGTTTCGGGATCTATCATGACCATCACGACTCTTGCTGGCATTCTGTTTCACCGGCGGCTGCATAGCGACGGCATTGCGCATTCAAGCGTTTAGCGACCTCATCATCATTACCATAGGCCGGCTTTCCCCTTCGCGAGGTCACCCTCCTTCTGGATTGGCCACTCTGTTTCTGTTTCTGGGCCGGCTGTCTCCATTTTCAGATTGCGAAGAGTCTCCGTGTTTACTTCGCTAATTACATTGACGAGGATGACGATTAAGATCACGATTCACAAAAGAGTAAAAAGATCACGATTACACGCCTCACGGCCTTACGAATACCATAACGATAACGACTCTCATAGGACTTCAATCTGACAAATTACTCCGTCTTGCACAACTGACGTTACACATGTACGCACTGAAGCTCTCAAGGTGACTTGCAATTAGATCTATTTGTGCATACCGCAGTCCCATTCAATCTCCCCGTCTTCGCGATCCTTTTGCTTCTTGCACTTCGTACCCTTTAGTGTCGTTCTGGAGCATCGGATCTTGGGATTCTTGCGCCCTTTCTTGCCCTTGTTTGACCCGGTTGGCTCATAAGTTGCTCGACGCTTCTTACCGCGCCCTTTCTTCTCCGGCTCTGAAAGAGGTGGTGGCGAAGTAAGAGCTGGTGGGCCAGCAGCTGGTTGGCTAGTCCCCGAGGTCGGAGATACAGCGGCCGAAGTTGCGACAGTTGGAGATGCTGGAGGTGCAGTAAGTGCGGGTGTGTTTATTTGAGGATCGATGGGAGTGTACTCCACGATCGTCGTGATCCTGCTCATGGTGTTCGCAGGCTCCGGAGGCGGAATTCCTCTAGTCTCAGTATCGGGAACGGTATAAGTGGGCGAACCAAGCTTGAAGATTCGTTGTTCAGGTCCACCAGTCACACCGATATGTGGATTATGGACCAAAGGCACAAATTGCAACCGAAGCCGGTCCCATCTATAGCGCTCTTGAAGTTCGCTCCTTGTGAACGATTGACGCACGCGTTCGTTGTCTCGGGCCCTTATGCTTTCTTCTCGTGATAGTGTGTCACCACTCTCTTCGTCTTCAACTAGCTGATAATATCGCATTTCGTCCGGATCTAGATAGGCGAAATTGGACAAGGTCCGTTCGAAGTTTTTGGAGCTCTACACTCTGTTCGGGAAACGCCCAAGAAACTCTTGGAATTCGAAGCCATTGAGGCGATCCTGAGATTCGATTGCGTCTCCCATGTCTTCAATAGTTGGCTCGTTGTTCTTTACAATAAAGTTTCCAGTCACTATGTCTGGTCGCCAGTGGGTGTTGAGAATGCTGCGAATAGTTATGTTGGTTTCGCGAGATTGCCAAAACTGGCCAGCTAGCTCCATTTTTACTGATGAGTCTCAATGAAGCCCCCCTGATATCGTCTTTGTTCGGTACTGGCTTGGGCATATATCTGCTCTCGATTGGATCATTGACTCCGGAACTCATCTGCTTAGCGCCCTGCAGTAAGAGCCCTACGAAATGCTCGATGCGGTAGACCAATACATGGCAGTTTCGTGCATTTGGAAAGTTGTGGCAGATGTCAACGAAGGTCGCATCGTTCTTTTTGAAATCTTCCCTGCTGAAGAAGGCTTCTAACGCGGCCCAGGTTGGTTGTCTCTCTTTATACTGTCTAGCTCTTTTTGACACCCTTCTGGTGAGCTCGTACCAAATCGGGTAGAGCTTGAATATCTCAAGGACTAGCCATTCCTCAGTCTTGTGAAGTCCACGCGCTTCGGCCTGACCAATGAGCTGCTGGCGTGTTTTGTTCAGATACTGCTTCCACAAGTGGTCAGGCATGTTCATCACATGTTGGCAAGCTGTGATCCATAGGGGTGGAAGGTTTTCGTCGGTATAATCACCCATCTTGTCTTTGACGAATAGGGTGCGCAGATTAAGAGGATCAGGATAGCTTTCCGCGGGCTCCAGGTCCTTCCCCTTCTTGCCATTCTCATCTTTTGTGCTCCGCCAGACTACCGATATATCGAACACAGAAGCATCGGTTAGCGAATGATTCCGGCTCTTCTCAGTATCGTGCATCAATTTGAAGTAGTGGTTTGTCATCCTCATGGTATCTACCGCTGCAGCGTACAAAACCGGATCCATCCGGTAGTCGGGAAGCTCAATCAATTCATCGAAGGTAGGCGGTATGTCTCTAAGGGTGTATGGATCCCATGTCCACTCTGTATGGTTCTCAGATGGTCAAGGTACGTTGATCTGAACACTAGGCGGCAATGTATCAGGGAATTCCAGTCCATCCTCAAAATCTCTTTCTGAGCTACTGTTCGTGGAAGACATTGTAACAAGGGACAAGGTACTAGGATGAACCAGACGATGCAAAATTCAATCAATATTCTCGTGCCTATAGTTTGTCCCGTTTCACTGAGAGGCCGGAAAGAAGCCTATATGTACGCGACAAGCACACAAGAAAATATTGTGGAGCTAGTCGAGCATTGACAAAAGCACAGGAGGTTATTCAAGAAAGATGAAAGGGCATATCTATCGATGCTTTGTCTATTAACCTTCGATCACACGCCAACACTGACCGTGCCTTTGTCTCGCTATCGCTCAACACCAGTAGGAAGACGCAAAAGACTTTGTCCAAACCGCCAAACCTGTTGTTGGCCTAGCTCGAGACCGGGTTTGTAGATTATGTAAGGCGGCGCTCCAGGATATCTCCAGCTCTGAACAAGTCATCATTTGACAATAGCAAGCTTTTGTCAATGAACAGCATCTAGCGCTGCGTCAAGACAGGCCTGACATTTACACCTCATTGACGACCTCGACCCTGCTGTGAACAATTGGCTCATTGGTATCCACTTTTTGAGAACCTTCAGTTCATGTATGCCGAGCCCTCTTTCTTCCATCGCTATCTTGATTACAGAGCACTGTTCGAGTATGTCGATGGACTGGTGATCATTCAGTTCAGCAATGCGTGCAGCGCGTGCGTCATCATCGAGTATATCGAGTTCGGCCCAGTGCTTCCCGTGCGACCTGTTGTTTGTCAGTATCATTCCTTCACCACTATAAAGCATGCAGATCGAGCACATACTCCCGTAGTGGATGCAGTCACTTATTCAGGGTCTCACCTAAGCCAACATCCATCAAACTTGCCATCGCGCCCAACTTGGATGCGCGACAGCATACTTGACAACACTTGCGGCATTGTAATTGTCGGCGTATATGGTGTTCGCAATGTTGCGATGCACGAAGATGTCGCCGCGCTTGCTGTAGCATACATTGGTTTCGGGAACGCGGCTGTCTGCACAGCCTATCCAAAGGGTCTGTGGTGTCTGCCCTTGCGATAGAACTGTGAAAGTATCCGGTTTCTTAGTTGTTTGCTCGTTGGCGTATTACGCGTTTCCTGACACGAGGCGCTCCAAAGGATCTGCAGCAAGGTCAGTCATGCGAGGGCAGAATACCGTGCGATCATGCAACAGAGCAGTAGAACTGGAATGCGCGCATGACAAACGTCGTTAATTTTTCAAGTGGGCAGTGCGCTCTCCCGCTTGGTCACAGCAACTGTCTCTCATTTGCCACTCACCAATGGAAGTCATTATACTGATGATAGTACTAAAAGTTTCATGAATGCTGTAGAAAAGGGGTGCACTAGGTATGAGGTAATCGTTGATGGAAGGGACAGGGCTTTGTACAATTGACAGGTAGCACCCACGGGCACGCTGCGGTACTTAGCAATACAATGTTGCACGCTGCGACGTTCGAATGATGTACACCCAGCTGCGTATCAAGAGGCTGTGAAAAGGTCTTCGCGCGAACCCAGTGATACTTGTTTCTGGTGGCCTCGCATGATGTTGAGCTCATTTGCGTCGGTTGACCTTACCGAATTTTGGTCGAAGATGTTTAGCCGACTCCCATACCTGCGAAAACTAGAGCAGCGACGTTCATGATAACGATGACACCCCAGATCACAACGGCAAATGCTGTCGTGATCCAGTGATTTCGCATCTGCACGACTCCTTCTCCAATACCATCGCCTTCGGCGCGAAACCCGTCAGCGTCAGCGTCTGGCCGCACAGCGACTTTCATATACTGTGCACGGCAGGTGAACCAGATCAGTGGTGCGCTGACGAACGGCAGAATGACACTTAGTGCGAACTGGCTGCCGTTCAAGGCCTTGCTCAATCCATCTTGTCCAACAGCGCCAGCGATGATGATGGACGGCGTGATACTGATCGAGCGTGTCATGAGACGACGAAGCCAGGGTTTCATCGTCCAGTTCAATTGCCCTTCTGAGACCATCTGACCGGCAATCGTGCAGACGATGCCAGCTGATGTTCCGGATAGAAGTAGCGCCAGCGCGAATAGAGTGCCTGCGATGGGCGCAATGGAACTAGACAGCAGACCATGGATGGAGAAGAGATCGGCGCCCGCCGCCTCAGTCTGGCCGTACAGTGAGGCACCGGACACGATTAGAATAGCCGAGTTGACGAACAGAGCAAACGTGAAGAGCGATATAGCAAGCTCCGCGATGCTGTAGTTCATGCAGTGTTTGATGGCAGCAAGAGAGGGCTTGTACTTCAACTCATCCGAAAGGGAATCAACTTCTTCGTCGCGAGCGGGAATTAGATGGTGTTTTTCATCGTACTCGCGCAAGCGTGGTTGAACAATGCCGCTGCCGAGGTAGAGACTGTGAGGCATAACTGTGGCGCCCAGGATACCACAGGCTTGGTACAATCTGGACATTGTCAGCGAATGCAATATCAGGAGACATGAGCTACACACGCTTGCGACTTGACTAAGGTCGAAGATGGCACATAGCCATAGAAAATCTCTCCCACTGAAGCGTGGATCTTACTGAGCTCGAAGCAGAAACACACCACAACACCCAAGACAAGTAACGCCACAAAAATTTCGAAGCCACGGAGGGCACGCATAGAGCCTGATGGAGAGTAGAAGAGAAGGATGATCAGAACGTCTACGATGGAAATAGCGCATCCGGCGACCAGAGGGACCTTGAGCAAGATATTCAACGCGATTGCAGTACCAATGACCTGGATTGTTAGTCGGGTCGTAGATAGGAAGTGACGGGCTTACCTCAGCGATATCAGTTGCGATGATAGCTGACTCGGCGAAGAAGTAAAGAGTATAGTTCAGCCATGGGGGGAGATGAGCCTTGCAGTTTTCAGCAAGATTCATACCGGTCACAGAACCCAACTTGATGCAGAGGGTCTGCAGGAAAATTGCGAAGATGTTTGACATAAGTACAACGAAGAGCAACTTGTACTGGAAAGAAGCGCCGGCCGCGACATCTGTAGCGTAGTTCCCTGACTAGTATTAGTCTCAACGCGGTCTTCAACAGGTCTGCAGCTATTGAAGCCTCTGGCAACAAACCCGGATCAATGTAGGCAACAGAAATCATCAAACCTGGGCCTATGAACCTCAAGTACTTGCGAACGACTGCAACAGCCCCACCAAAGATGCCTCCGCGACGCTTTGATTGATTAATCACCTGATCCACACTGAAGATGGCGGATGGTCTGAGGGATGCTTGCGCAGTACTGGGGCTGCTCTTCCTTGCCGCGTCGCTTCTCCTGCGCAGCCCATCAGATGCTTTGGACTTCAATCCTCCATCTTCCTCAATCGCTTGTCGCTGGTCTATCCCCAGGTCATCATCCGCGTTGTGGCAATCTAACCGGTGGTCATCTCGGGATCTGGTGTTCACAACGAATCCTAGGTCTGCTCTTGTTGTGGCATCTGCATTGAGCGCATTTGGACTCTGGTTGTGTCCGTCCAGGATATCCGGATCCGTGCGCGAAGGACAGTTCATCGCGGAAGGCGGTCACACGACACCGTTCGATGGATTCCAGCACCACAGTAGCGATTGAGTGACTGAGGTATTGTGTGCGAGGTGTAAAGGCTTCTAGACGTCAGGATATGTCAATCGAATTGCGGTGGGGTAACCCGTAATAGCGTTGTTGGATGACGAGGCTACGGGAGCGTGCCATCCGAGTACGGATTGGCTGGACTTTTCATTTTTTGTAGTGCGACTTCTCCCGATGCGGCTGCACCAGCAACATTGTGTTCGGGGCGCCGGACAGCCGCCGTTGAGATATGTCTCAATGTGCGCTATACCGCCGCTCAGCCGATACGATATGGGAGTACTGTGATGGTGGTGAGATCTGTCATGACACTGCCAGTACTGTATGGGTCAAAGCCAAGCTTCAGCAAGCAACAACCGAGATAAGCTTGTACCGCGTCCGCAGCCTTAGACCTGCTTCCCCCGATCACATCATTCTCATCCAAGCGTCATTAGCCATGTAACGCAATACCGAAAAATTCTCGATATTGAGATTCAAAAATCGACATTATAGGCTTTCTTCAATACTGCATTCAGTCGTGCATTGCCACCGAGTTCACAGATTGTATCGTGGCACGGAACTCTTTGTTCGATGCGGCCAGCTTCGACATCGACATTCTTGGCCTTGAGGTCAGGGCCACGAGTTTCGCCGACGTCCATTGCCTCTTCGTTGGGCGATAGCAAGGGCGAGTGCTGTCTGCAGCTCAACGATGCTAATGCCGAGGCGTAGCTTGTGGATGCCCATGATATTGCTGCGTCGTGCATTACGGCCCTCTTCCGTATGTAATCGCGTTGCTGAGCTCGTACTAGCAATGCACGGTGAGATTGGCTGGGTACATACGCTCTCATGGTGCACTGAACCAGCAGACGATGTTCAGATACCGCTTGCTAGATTGCAAAGCGCCCATCGTCCGTCTGGGCCGTCGAGATGAGATCCTCGCGAGCAGCGTTGCCAGCTGGACATAGTACTGGAATCTACTGTTGCGGTGTATGGCAGTTGGCAATAGTAAGCAGCGGTGATCATAGTGACCCGCAGCCGTGACAGGAAGCAGCTGTAGATTGAGGCATAGTACAGCAGTATCATTGAGGGACGCGCCTTCATCCACAATGATGAAGTACAGCCGAGGATGCAGGTGCTCAGCGGTATGCTTGAACTAAAGCTATATGTCAAGCTCTATTGACCTTGAAAACATCAGACTCCTTGAGTAATGGGCTGGGTGAAGAGAGGAGTTCATAATCAACGGCCAGGACGCAAAAGAGGAACAAACGAGCGATCACCACAGCCAATCGGGTTTTTCCTGCGAATACCTATCAATTTCTAGTTCAGTCAACTATATTCATTTATTCCCTGCCACCCTTGTCACACCACCCATCATCATCCAATATCTTTGAAGCTTGCGAACCTGTAGACGTCATCTGCCATCCCCAACAGCGTCAACAGGTGGCCATGACGCAGTAATTCTCCCGCTAGGGAACCTTAGATTGGAGCCATCTGCATTGTATCCAGCATTCTCGCGGTAGAACACATCGTCCGTGCCATCTTGGCCTGCACGAGGCGCTGCTCCGAAGTATCGAGCCTTATTGCGGCGGCGGGACGCAGCGGAGGACATGATGTGAAAGAGGCTTGTAGAAGTTGAGATCGACGCGTTGAGGTGGGCGTGGTGGAAGCTGCAGGGCGAGATGATAGCGAAGGAGATTAATACGGCGACAAGTTGTACGGCTCTTTGTGCTGCTTCTGTTTCGCGCGGTGTGTCAGTCGGCCTGGTGCACGCGAGCTGTCGGGGGCAGGTGGAGAAAGTGGCCACGTCGTGATGGGAGTACAGATCAGCATCCAGTTTCGCAAGCAGTCTTTGGATCTGGGATCCAACACTACATATTCTGTGAGCGACTCGTGCTCATCCTCTGCGTATACACCACCCGCCTGTGATCTGTGCCCATGACGACCATATTCGAAGCCGTTGTGCACCAGAGCCAGATAAAATGTCATCCTCGATTCATCTACCCCATCTATCGCCATCCTCCCTATAGTAACGCACATGAGTATAGATCGATAAGTGTGCTTTCATTCCGTCATCAGTCGTCAAGCCCCGAGGCACAAAACCATTCTTTCTCTTCCTCCTCCTGTCCTCCACAAGCCGTCGACCCTGCCTACACTCGAATAAAGGAATGCCACTCTAGAAGCCAATGAGTATAAAGATATTGATGTGGTGCAGCCCAGTGCGACCAGCCTTTACCATGCCATGCCAGCCTCGATGAGAACGGTGCATCCATTTGAAATGCCAGATCGTGGATATAATATTGAAGAAGAGGTACGCTGGCGCCGTTCGCCAGTGGTGCAGTTTATGGCCTGCATTAAAAAAAAGGGAGAACCGCAAATACGCCCAAAACGCCGTGCCCATGCCGCATCGTGGATAAATCATCGCTGGCAGAAGAGCTCGATCTCTCCCAGTTGTCCGCCACCGGGATTCAGATCTCGCTGCTGCTCTTGCCAGTTCTCGAACGCTTCCTGAACGTCGTCGTCGCACTGGATACTGACGTATGTGCCCTCGCTGTCGAGGTACTTCAGCTTGACCTGACCGGAAGCAAGCGACACTGGTGTTGATCGCTGGAGCTTGGCATCAATGCGGTCCTTGAGCGACTGGAAGCTGATATTGGTACTGACGACCAACACCATGGAGCTTCCGGCTGAAGGGCAATGAACCTTGACTTTCAGCTGACTTGGGATGTTAGAATGCTCTGCCGCAAGTGGTGGCGACATGTTCCGTGAGTCCATCGAAGCCGGTGTCATCGTTCGCTCGAATGAGGATGTAGGTGTCATCGTACGGGACATGGGCGCAAAACCTGGATCGCGGCGAGCTGCCCCACCTGGGTAATCGCCCAGTGTAGAGAGCTCGGCAGCTGTTCTTTGCTGAATAAGACGATCTCTCTGGATCGCGGGTGATTGAGTGCCTGCTCTTGGTGGCAGGCCACTCGGTGAATTGCTTTGGCTGCGGTTTACAATCGCAGCGTTGTAAGCGTAGTGTGTTGGGAAAGGTGGTACATCCGGTACGGGTCCGCTCGGTCCTTTACGTGGCACGTTACCATTATGAATGTCGGGGCTACTAGCTGCCCGCAGACGTTGACCGTGAGATGACATACTGGCATTGGCTGGCAAAGACGGCCGTTGAGCGCGCGCGGCGGTATACTGACCGGACGGTTCACGACCATGACCACGGGATGGCGCCGGCGCTGTGTATCTGTTGTTCTCCTCCATAGAATAACCATTTGGTGGTGTTTGTCGAGGGAATGGGAATGTGCCTGCAGATGATGAACTGGTTCGCGCGTTGGAGTAAGAAGACATGGGAGTTTCTACGACAGGTGAGAAGTGAGACTCTATCGCACCTGAGTTCTGAAGCTGCTGTGTGCGCAATGTCAGTGGCGGCTGAGAGGCACCATTGTAACCCATAGGAAATCGTGGAGGTGCGACCCTTGGATCCATGCCGTCCATCGGTGGGCCACTCTCGCCAGTCGTTGATCGTGATCGTGGAGAACCGTTCACACTGTTCTGCTTTACTCCGTAGCTGTCTCGTGGGAAGCCGGTAGGAGGCTCGTCGTCCTCGTCCTCGTCGTCCTGCTCCGTATACGGGTTCTCCACGTTGAGACCAGCCATGTAGGTGAAGTTGGTGTCTGAAGGTTTGGAGGCTGATGTGCTCGCGCTGGAGCGTGCCTGCTCCTTCCATACGCGTCTTTGCGCGTCGACTTGCGCAGCCCACTTCTTCATGGTTTCCTCCGAGGTGAATCGAATGATGAAGTTCTCGATTCCTGGATCGCCCTTCCAAAAGATCTGGCATGTGTAGGAACCTGGTTTTTGTAACGAGATAGTCTCTGTGACGTTCTGCATGAATATGCGGCCCTTCAGCTGCAGCTTTGGCTTCCCGTCTTTTGTGACTAGTGACCTTGTGGACATCTTGTTCTTTGGTTTGTTGACGTTGATCTCCTTGCAGCAGAGGAGGATCATTTCGAAAAGGTAGATTTTGTACTAGAAGCGTTGTCAGAGGGTGTTCGTGGGGGAAGTTGAGTGGCACTTGCGTCGCGCTCTTCGTTCTTGGAGCTCATACTGTCACCTTTGAGCACAGTGAATTGGCCGTAGAGGAGGAGATCGCCAAAGCCTTCGATGCGGTGGCCCTTCCAGTCTTCTACCAGGGTCTTCAGCTCTTCGACAGCTTCAACACGCTCTTCGCGGGCAATGGCGTCGTTTGTGCCAGCGAGTACAGAGGACGCGGCTTCAATACCGCGGACCAGGTCGTCCTTTCTTTGCTCGTCGAGGTCGCCGTTCTTTTGCAGTTGCTGCGGAGATTAGTGGATGGTAGGCGCGATGTCTGATGAATTGACTCACCGAAAGCAGCAATGGGTATTTCGTCAAGCGCTGGAAAGGTTTGAGGAGGAAAGAGGTGAGGAGCGTGGGCGATTCGACCATCTGGCGCATCTCGGGGGTTCCACCAGTCTCCTTCAGCTTGTCGAACTCGCGCATGGCGATCTGTTCGCACTTCTTCTGGTTCGCAATGTATGGCTCGTAGACCTTGAAGGCATCCTTGTACAGCACGAAGAGGTTGCCCCAGTTCTGCTCGGAGGCGGGCAGCGCATTGGTCTGCTCGACGCGGATGAGGAATCGGCGCTGGAAATCGAGGAGGGCGTTCAGGTTGAGGAAGATGTCATGGATCTGGTCGCCGCTGATGACACCCTTCTCCTCGACGAGCTTCTTGAACTCCTGCAGAAGCTCGAGGTGCTGGACGTAGGTGCGCTCGGTCTTGACCAGCTCGTCGATGATGTACTCGCGCTGCGAGCGCTTGATGGTCGAGCAGACCAGGGCATCATCGAGGCTGGCGGCGGCGGGGTTGATCTTGCCCATCTGGACAAGCGAATCAAGGACGCGGTTGACAACGTTGGTGACCTAGCAAATCAGTAGGTGTACTTGGGCAGGGTGAGCGGGCAGGGTGAGCGGGCAAAACCAGAGGGCAGGGTCAGAGGGCAGGGTCAGAGGGCGCGGGCGTACCTTTACGAAGCCAGTCGTGTCGTCGCCGTACAGGTCCGTCAGGATGAAGCAGCTCTCCTGCGCGATGCCCAGCTCGTTGACGCAGGCCTGGATGAACTTGTACGTAGCCATCTTCTCGTGCTTCTTCTGGCTCTTCTCGTCGGCTTTTGCGCTCGGGATGCCCAGCAGGGTGGGCGGCCCCAGGGCGTTGTACAGGTCCATCAACGGGTAGCCCCTCCGGAAAGTGCGCCACAGCAGCGTCACGGGGTCGACGGGGCCATCGTCGTCGTCGGCGCGCTCCTCCTCCTCGACCAGCCAGCGCTCGAAGCCGGGAATGACGCGCAGGCGCAGGGCCAGCGTCATGCATCGCTGGAACAGCGACGTGTCCTTGTCGGCGCGCTTGTTGAGGACGTTGTCGCTGGCCTCGACGGGCCCGCCGTTGACGGGAGTCGCCAGCGTGGGGAAGGCGGGCGGCGTCTGGCCGAACAGCGTCGAGGCGGCCGTGGCATTGGTGGCCTGCGTGTCGCGGGCGCTGTTGTGCGAGAAGCTGCTGTACTGGCTCTGGAAGCTCTGGTGGGACATGAGGGCGGACGGCCCGGGGGTTGACGTCGAAGTCATGCGCGAATGCAGCGAAGAGGCGGAGGCGGTGGGCAGTTGGGAGGTGTGGGCGCGCTGGAGGCCGCCGGCGTGGAACGCGATGCCCGCTTGCATCAGGCAGGAGAAGCGCAGGGCTGGCGTGGACAGCGTGAGCACTGGGCACCGGGCACCGTAGGCAGATCAGTGCGCAGGCGGACGCAGACAAGAGCAGGTAGTCTAGCTGGCAGGGCAGTCAGTCTGGCAGCCCGCTACTCTAATTTCATCTCCCTGCGACGCTGCGACGCTGCCAGGACCCTAGGGCAGCGGACGATCACAGGCCCAGCAGCGCTAGCAAGCGGCGGACAGGCAGAGCAGGGTCCAGCACAGAGCGACTGCGACTGTCACAAGCAGGTACAGTACGGTACAACACAAGGGGCGCAGCAGCGTGCTTTGCTTTGTCTGTGGTTGACGGCGCGCGACAAGGGCGTGGGCGTCTGGCTGGCAGCAGACTACCTATGCGTGACAGACTGACAGTGACAGAGCTCGCCGCGTACTCGGCGCAGGCTCACCACTACCAGACTCCAGTGTGGGCTGCATGCATGCACGTAGGGGGTGCTGTGAAACATCGGCCTGCACGTGATGTAACAGGATGCCGCTGAGCGTCCAGCACCTAGCAGTAGGTATCTACTGGTATTCGGTGCTGCATCCAGCACCCAGCATACTTCACTGCATCTATTCGGCGCTGCATCCAGCACCCAGCATGCTTCACTGCATCTATTCAACGCTGTAAAGGCGACCAGTCCTCTGTGTGTCGTTGCGTTATCTGCAGACACATGCCAGCAGCCACCGGGCGCGCCCAAGATCTCAGGGTGCTGCCCGTCCACGGTTCACAGAAACCCGGCGACCAAACTGCGCGTCCAACGAGAGCTGACTCGGGTCGATACACCCCATGCCGCGCCCCCATGACATTCCATCCCCGGCACGGTTGGGCATCACCCTTCACCGTCTCGCCGCCTGTTCGCTCCAGCGATTTCTGCTGCCGGCGAAGGCCCCTACTCTGGTGATGATCTGCAGCCCATGCATCGGAGCATTTGCTCTCTCCACAACTTGCCCGCATAGGTACTACTTCAGCATACCGTACTGATTTTTGGTGCTCAGGCAGCGTAGCTTTGATCTTATGCAGACGGCACAGGAGACAGCCGGGCGATTCACATCTGGCAGGACAGTGCTCGGCATGCGGCTCACCTGTCAAGCTCATGTTGAATATTGAGAATTCGTCCAACTGTTCTGATCAATGTCACCTCGGCAGGTGGTCGACGAGGCTGTACGCGCCGAGTGCTCAGCACGCTCGCAGGCGTTGCATGCATTGGTGACCGGTGAGCGCCCGTACGAGCAGGTGACGGCCTCCTCGTTGGCGTGTGACTGAGGGCGCTTGGATGAGCAAGAATAGATGCAGCGTGCGACTGCTTCTCTGAACGAGTGGTACATAGGTACCTGCTAGCTCTACGCTGTTCTACTAGCTCGGTGAGGCTTCAGACAGCACAGTCACCAACCGAGCGCACCTTCTCTAGAGTAGCTAACGGGCCAGCTGTGCGATACACATGGCTGATGTTGAAGATAACATGACCGCGGAGCGATGCAAGTACCCGTCACTAGCCTTGTTTGCGTCGTTCAGCTGGGAATAGCCGCGAACTGTGCGAGTATGGGATTCTTGGAACTGGTGGTGCATCGTGGACCCTGCTGCCGGTCCGGACAAAGAGAGCTGGTTTTGGAGAGGCCTGGAGTGGCTGCCCTAGCGGCTCGAATGTGGCTGACCAGTAAAAGCGCCAGCCGCGCGGGCTTTGCCGTGGGTATTGAACAAACACATCCACGCATCACACGTCTCGGCACCAGAAATCCGTCGTGAGCCCGTCGAGGCAATACACGACCAACTGACTGTCTGCGCACAGTCGCAAACAACCTCAAACGGCCTGGAGTTGCTACGGACCTGGCTAGCACATGCAGTGACTGTCTAGGCGTGCAGCATCAGGCAGCGCACAAGGCGATCACCGCTCGCCAGCGCAACCCCATTAACACCGACATTCGCTCCCAGACATCGACTTCGCCCCTTCCTCCAACTGAGCGCCACTTCCGCCGAGACACACCGACGCCACAAACAATCGAGCACCGCAATGGCAGGCCCGCTCGGAGGTCCGCCCACTAATTTGTCCAGATCGCCGTACATGCACCCTTTCCGCCCCGCGTCCATCATGAACGCCAACAGATTCGACGAGGGCTACTCGGAGGATACGCGCAGCCAGCATGAGACGGACATGGTCATGGGCGCCGGTGACAGCGGCATAAAGCCAGAGGCGCAGCAGTTCAGCCTGCCCGACTGGATCCTGGGGCTCGACGAACAGCAGCGCAGCGGTATGTCGACGCTGTGCACACGACTCAAGACCCACCCGCACTGCTAACGAAGCCCAAAGAGATCGCATATGCCATTCTACGGTCGTTGCGGACTGCGTCCATAGCAGGGATTGTCGAGAAACTGAACCCGTTACTGCATCTCGACCCCGTAATGTACCTCCCGCCTGAGATCACCTTTCAGATTCTCTCCTACCTCGAACCTGAAACACTGCTACGAGCGTCGACCCTATCGCGAGCATGGAGGATACGAGTCCTGGACAGCCCGTTGTGGAAGCTGCTGTTCCGTCTCGAGGGCTGGAACTCCAACTTTCCGCAGGTGCGCGAGTACGAGGAAGCCGAACGGCAGCGACGCGCCGGCTTCAGGGAGAAGGAGCGCAAGACACGTCCCAGGGCTGCAGAAGACATGGACCTAGACAAACCATCGTCCAAGAGGCGCGTGCGCGGCGAACGCCAGCTATTCGGCGACGGCACGGCTGCAGAGAGTGGCGCTGCACCAGACCAGACCGCCTGGGGCGAACAGCATGGAACGGTCGAGGCTGACGAAGGTGCTTTGAGCCGGGCAGAGGATGAGATGGAAGGTGTGGTCGCAACGCCCTTGCAGACTTCACAAGAGCGCCGAAATTCGCCCACGCAAAACAGAGAACCCTCAACAACGGACAGCACCGTGCCTCAAATTCACCCATCACTACTACTACCAGGCTCAGAAGCGAAGCTCAACTGGCAATATCTATACAAACAGAAGAAGCGGTTAGAGGATAACTGGGACGCTGGCCGTTACTCCAATTTTCAACTACCTCATCCCAATCACCCCGAAGAAGCTCACACTGAGTGCGTGTATACGATACAGTACTCAGGGAAGTATCTTGTCAGCGGGAGTAGGGACAGGACTATCAGGATCTGGAACCTCGACACACAACGTCTAATCCACAAACCACTTTCAGGGCACATGGCTTCCGTACTGTGTTTGCAATTCGATGAACGGCCCGAGCACGACTTGGTCGTTTCTGGAGGGAGTGACTGCAGAGTCATTCTTTGGCAGTTCTCGACCGGACGCAAGATCAAGGAGATTGAGAAGGCACACTCAGAGTCTGTTCTGAACCTGCGCTTCGATGACCGGTACCTGGTCACTTGCTCGAAAGACAAGTCCATCAAGGTCTGGAATCGAAGAGAAATGCTGCCTACTGACGACACATATCCCTCCTCAACCACGAAGAGCGGGGCGCGATTCCCGGAGTACATCATCAACATGCAGCAGCACGTGGAAAATCAGCACCTGCACTTCACGCCTCTGAGGCCTTATAACCTTGTTATGACATTGGAAGGGCATGGCGCAGCTGTCAACGCCATTCAGATCCTAGATGGACAGATCGTTTCAGCTTCTGGTGACAGGAGTGTCAAAGTATGGGATGTGCGAACCGGTGCATGCATTCGAACATTTCAAGGTCACAGCAAGGGCATTGCCTGCGTTCAATTTGATGGACGCAGAATTGTCAGCGGCAGCTCCGACGAAACAGTCCGCATATTTGATCGGGCTACAGGAGCCGAGGTAGCTTGTCTAAACGGGCACAGCAATCTTGTACGCACTGTGCAGGCTCAGTTCGGAGACCTGCCTGGCAACGAGGAAGAGCTTGAAGCCGAAGCGCGAGCAGTAGACCGGAATTTCTTCGAAGCACAGAACAGGGGCCAGGTCGAACATAGACTATCTAGGGCCCAGCGGCGCGCTCGTAACGCTGGATCCCGGGACCCGAAATCTATCTTTGCATATGGTGCGAAGCTTCCACCGGGTGGTGGCGGCAGCAAGTGGGCCCGCATCGTATCTGGGTCCTACGATGAGACAGTCATTATCTGGAAGAAAGGGGCTGACGGTGCTTGGGAAAAGTCAAAGATCCTATATCAGAACGACGCTGTCAGAGCCGCCGGCGGCCGACCCAGAGCGCGGGTTGCTCAGACACTTGCCCAAGGTGCTCAGGGCACTCAGAACGCTGCTCAACAACAGGCAGGCCAGGCAGCCGCGCAGCAGAATAACTTCCAGGCACTGGCTCAGCAAGCTCAAGCTCAGGCACAAGCAGCGCAAAATCTTGCCCAGCAGGCTCAAGCTCTTCACGCAGCCTCACAAGCAATGCAGGGCAACGGTGCTGGCAACGCCGCCAATGGCGGTAATTCACGGCCGCCCACCACCGCTGCCCCTGGCTTCGCTGCCGCCCCCGCTGGACCTGCTAACCAAACCGGCCCTGCACCAGCATCAGCAGGAGTTGCACAACAGCCCGCACCTGCGAACGCTGCAGCTCACCATCACCATCACGGTCCTCACCACCACCACCATCCCCATCCACTTGGTGTACCGCTAGCCAACCAGGGCACCAATTCACGCGTTTTCAAACTACAATTTGACGCACGGAGAATCATCTGTTGTAGTCAAGACCCGACGATTGTAGGATGGGACTTTGCGAATGGTGATAAGGACATTATTCTCGCTGCACAGTTCTTTGGCGACTCCTACTAGGACAGGAGCATACAAGAGATCCTGGTACGAATCACCTGCAAAAGCGTTCGGTAGAGAAATCAAGGCTTGCAACACACTGTCAGCATTGCAGCAGATGCGGAGACTATCAAGACCACAATCAGCACTAGCTCAGAACGGCAGACGCTTTGAGCCCATCGAAATTCGACCGGGGCAGAGGCGGACGGAGAGCAACGTTCCGGGTCCCGAAAATCGATGGAAGGTCTGGTGGCATGTGGGGCCGAGCAAGCGTGCGTTGCGCAACGTTGCGCAATGCGATATGATCGAAGTTTCCTCCCTGTACAGCGGATGAGCTCGGCGCTATTGTTATATGGTGGCGTAGATTATTGATGGGATTTGGTCTCTTTCTTGACGTATGTAGTTCTCATCTGCACGTCGCTTGCACAGCGAGACGTATTGTTATCTCAATGCTATGACATCTAAAGACCATACGCTCTCCTCACGTTCGACGATTGCCGGATTCTTTCTTATAGAGCTCACTCAGCTTGGAGCCGTGGATGCGCCCTTCCAAGGCCGTGTTCCCTTTCCCTGTCGATGGACCCCGTCGATGCAGTCTCAGTCAGCTGTATCAGCCAGCTCGTGTACTGTGGTGTGTACTGTATCCTTCGCTGCGGCCGACAGTGTCCATCTGGATCTGAATCGTCTCTTGTCTGCCAAAAGCGACCGACTATGAAGCCGTCAATTCGCCACATACAGTCGTCCGGGTGATCAGGCGACCGTTTCGCAAATTGGGTCTGGGTTGTGGGGATACTGCGTCGTTGGAAGAACTACAACCAGGGGTTCCCGTATTGAACACTCCGGACTACGAATCATCGAAGTTATGGCACATGTCATCTTGGAAGTCTTTGGTGTGACGCTCATGACATGCACTCGAGGCTTACCCGTGCTAAGCAGCAGTGCTTCGAGATTGCCCAACATGCGTCCAGAACGTAGAACGCGAACAGCAACACGTCTTAGCATGGAGCTGAGTTTGAGCAGGTTGAGAACTCCCAATAACGTGGCCTGGGTCCATTGGACGTCACTGCAGCATCCTGCATGGCCTAGGTAAGACCGAGATACTCATCAACGTAGAAGTATGACAGCAAGGGCATGTCTGTCCGCACGGGTAGGTAAGCTGACAGTCAAGAGATCGTTGCCAGCTCATGGTGCCTCTGCCACAAACACTGCTGAAGTCGTCATGCTGACCATGACTCTGATCGAGAGCGAAATGTGATCTTCATGCGCGTGCAATCACTGAAGATCACCAAAAAGTAATCAGTCATCGCGCTCCCTGACCACTGATTCAACTCTGACGATGAGAAAACACCGAGAAACTTACAACAACACACCGTTGTACATGGCTAAACCCGTACTACCCATCTTGCAGTCTAAGATGCACGGGCCCTCCCCACGCAACGCCCCTCTGTGAAAGCAGGAACCGCAACAATGCAACATCACCACCACTTCATCGAAAATCTTACTCAGCTCCAGCATGTGAGCCTTGGAAGACGTCGCGGCGAGCATCCAAGCCACGTTCACCTTCTCACCGGCTCACAGTTCCTATCATATACCCGCAGGCAGCTCCACGGAAACGGGGACAGCAATCCGCTGCTGGTTCGTCCGGAGGATGCGCCAAGCTAACCTCGCAGATATGATGTTGCTGAACAGCAGCGTCTCACAGATCGCCCGTCAGCGACGATAGGAGGTTCCCGGCGGAACCCGGTGCAGCTTGCGCGTTACGTTCTCCGGTTGTTTTCGCTGGGAGCCCGGATGTTCTTGTATGCTGAGGGTCAGCGTGCCGTAGGGCTGAAAGCACCGAGATACGGTTGGCGGATCGATTGCGCTTCCGTCTGCCGACAACCATCACGACTCGCACGCCACGCGAGGAACGCTCGGGCGCGGCTTCGCGGAGAGGAAAGAGCAGCCGGCGTTTAGCGGCTCAAATTTAGCGAGCTGGCTATCTGCGCTTTTCGTCCGCGAGAAAGTGGTGCCCGGCTTGCGGGTCTGGATCCTAGTCGGTATCTCTTGATGTTTGTTGTGATTAAGCATCTGACGTTTTCGCCAGAGAAAAAATCATGATAGTAACCGCGATGCCGATGGAGAAGGCCCGAGGTGAGATACGTCATTGGGAGACTTTCCAGTCTGAGCCTCTGAGGCATGTGATGGCTCACACTGATGCAGGTAACTCGAGGCAGGTGGGGGAAAAGCGACGCGGTTCAATTGCGCGTTCAGGTGCTTGTTCGATGCTTCGATGCATTCAAGAACCGCTGCGCTGGGAAGACAGCATGCGCTGCGGCACCGCAGCAGAGCCGCGGCGGAGCTTCTGGAAAAACGGAGGACGAATCTCCCCCGTTCGCGTAGCTCGCGCCACCCTATTGGCCATAAGCCTGGAGGCTCGCACTCGGTTCCGTATGCAGCGTATTCGGCAGCCACTCCAGAACGCAAGCGAGGAGTCAATGCCCGGGCGTGATCGCATCCGCCTCCGGTCGCAATAGGCCAAGCCGTTGCCCTGTGGATCTGAACCCCTACCTTCGCCGCTAGGCGGATCTCATTACCTGCGCGTGTGCTACCTTTTATCAGGCAGCTCCTCCCGCCTGTTGGTTTGTTTCTCAATTCCAGGTTCCTGGCTCAAGCACTTAGTAACATCTCGACAATCCCTCTCTGGGTATCACATCGTTCGAATCTAGCATCTCTGCATAACACCTTCATACTACTGGCCGACCAAGGGATTCTCGCGGCGTCCGCCCAATCACAATGTCTCTCGTAGGCAACTTCACCTCTAACTACGACCACCAGGCCGCAGTTGGAGGGGCACCCACCCCAGAGATGCAGGGTCACCAACCGTCACAATCACACTTCCACGAGGAGGATCACCGCATTGACACATCGTCCGACTCGTCAACCATTGCTGCTCCTCACTCGCCTCCCAGGAGCAACCACCACACCAGCAACTCTGTCGAGAAGGAGGAATCTTACGACCAAAATGCCGAAGACCAGGAAACAGCCCGCAGAGAAGCAGAGGTCCTGCAGCTTGCGAGACGTTTGACTTCTCGGAGCGTGCAGTCTGCTTCACACCACCAAAATCCATTCGAGGCAGCTCCTGGCTCATCATTGGATCCCAGTGGCGAGAATTTCAACGCTCGTGCCTGGACAAAGGCCATGATGAACCTCCAGCTCTCAGACGAGAAAGCTGCGCCGCCTAGGCAAACTGGTATCTCTTTTAGGAATCTCAATGTCCATGGTTTCGGTACCGACACAGACTACCAGAAGAGCGTTGGTAATGTTCTGCTTGAGGGACCTGCGCTGTTCAAAAAATTAAAGGGTGATAAGGGTCGTAAGATCAACATTCTGAAGGGTCTCGACGGTGTTGTTGAAGCCGGTGAAATGTTGGTTGTTCTTGGACCTCCCGGTTCAGGATGTTCGACTTTCCTCAAGACTATTACTGGAGACACTCATGGCTTCTTTATTGACGAGAACTCCAAGCTGAACTATCAGGGTATGTTTGCGCCAATCTGCATCATGACGAAGCAGTTGCTAAATTGAACTAGGTGTCAGCCCCGAGCTCATGCAGAAGAACTACCGCGGTGAGGCTATCTACACCGCCGAGGTCGATGTCCACTTTCCCGCCATGACCGTCGGCGAGACACTATATTTCGCCGCCCTCGCTCGTCGTCCCCGTCACATTCCCGGTGGTGTCTCCGCAGACGAGTACGCTAAGCACCAGCGCGATGTCATCATGGCCATGTACGGTATCTCGCACACGATCAACACCCGTGTTGGTAACGATTTCATCCGCGGTGTTTCCGGCGGAGAGCGCAAGCGTGTCACTATCGCTGAAGCCTCCCTCAGCCGAGCTCCTCTGCAGGCCTGGGACAACAGTACCCGTGGGTTGGATTCTGCCAACGCCATTGAGTTCTGTAAGACCCTTCGTCTTGAGACCGAGATCAATGGCACCACAGCATGCGTTGCGATCTATCAGTAAGTCTTCAAACCAGGAGCGCTATAAATTGATGAGCTAACACATTATAGAGCACCCCAGGCTGCATACGACTTCTTCGACAAGGTTCTTGTACTGTACGAGGGCCGCCAGATCTTCTACGGCAGGACTACTGAGGCGAAGGCCTATTTCGTCCAGATGGGGTTCGTTTGCCCCGAACGTCAAACTGACGCCGATTTCCTCACCTCCATGACTTCAGCCTTGGAGCGCATTGTTGCAGAGGGCTTCGAGGGTCGTGTTCCTCGCACTCCTGACGAATTCCACCAGCGATGGTTGGACTCCCCCGAGCGTGCCACTCTTATGGTTGAGATCGACGCCTACGAGCACAAGTACCCTATGGGTGGCGAGTACGCTCAGAAGTTTGCCCAGTCTCGCAAGCTTCAGCAGGCTAAGGGCCAACGTGCCAAATCCCCCTACACTCTTTCCTACACCCAGCAGGTCAAGCTTTGCTTGTGGCGTGGCTTTGTCCGCCTAAAGGCCGATCCAAGCATCACTCTCTCTCAGCTCATTGGCAACTCCATCATGGCTTTGATTATTTCTTCAGTCTTCTACAACCTTAAGATGACTACCAGCTCTTTCTACCAGCGATCCGCCCTCCTCTTCTTTGCCATCCTCATGAACGCCTTTGGTTCCGCCCTCGAGATGCTGACTCTCTACGCGCAACGTCCCATCGTCGAAAAGCACTCTCGATACGCCCTCTATCACCCATCTGCCGAAGCCTTCGCCAGTATGTTGACAGACATGCCGTACAAGATCACTAACGCCATCACGTTCAACTTGGTTCTGTACTTCATGACCAATTTGCGTCGCGAGCCCGGCAATTTCTTCTTCTTTGTCTTGATCTCGTTCACCCTCACGCTGGTCATGTCCATGCTCTTCCGGTCGATCGCCTCACTCTCCAAGTCCCTTGTCCAGGCTCTGGCTCCTGCTGCTATTCTCATTCTGGGTCTTGTCATCTACACAGGTTTCGCCATCCCTCCCAACTACATGCTGGGCTGGTCCAAATGGATCCGCTACGTCAATCCTGTCAGTTACGGGTTCGAGGCTCTCATGATCAACGAGTTTGTCGGTCAGCAATACCAGTGCAATGCCTTTGTTCCTTCCGGTCCTGCCGGCTCCGTCTACGGTGATTTGGCGGCCGATTCCCTCAGTCACGCCTGCTCAGCTGTTGGTTCAGTTCCTGGAAATCCTTTCGTCGACGGTGCTACATATATCAACTCTGCGTACGAGTATCAGCACTCACACAAGTGGCGCAACTTTGGCATTCTCTGGGTCTTTATGTTCGGTCTCATGGCGGTCTACCTTACCGCCACAGAGTTCATTACCTCTGCTAAGTCTAAGGGCGAAGTCCTTGTGTTCCGTCGCGGTCACACGGTCCCCAAGTCCATGTCTACTGACGATCTCGAGAACGCCCCTACTGGTCGCCCCGCCGGCTACGCCGACAGCAATGACAACATCGCCATCATCGAGCGCCAGACAGCTATCTTCCAGTGGAAGGACGTCTGCTACGACATCAAGATCAAGGGTGAGCCTCGCCGCATTCTGGACCACGTCGATGGCTGGGTCAAGCCTGGTACCTTGACTGCACTCATGGGCGTTTCAGGTGCTGGTAAGACTACTCTTCTCGATGTCTTGGCTACCCGTACCACCATGGGTGTTATCTCTGGTGAGATGCTGGTCGACGGTACCCCTCGTGACGCATCTTTCCAGCGCAAGACTGGTTACGCTCAGCAACAGGACTTGCACTTGGCTACCTCAACCGTCCGTGAAGCTCTCACCTTTTCCGCCCTCCTCCGTCAACCTGCCCACGTTCCTCGTCAAGAGAAGATCGACTACGTCAGTGAAGTTATCAAGCTCCTTGACATGGATGAGTACGCCGATGCCGTCGTCGGTGTCCCTGGTGAAGGCCTTAACGTTGAACAGCGCAAGCGTCTTACTATTGGTGTTGAGCTGGCTGCCAAGCCTGCCCTGCTTCTCTTCTTGGACGAGCCTACCTCAGGTCTCGACTCTCAAACCTCGTGGGCTATCCTCGATCTCTTGGACAAGCTGAAGAAGAACGGTCAAGCTATTCTTTGCACCATTCATCAGCCTTCAGCTATGTTGTTCCAGCGTTTTGATCGTCTTCTCTTCCTCGCCAAGGGCGGCCGCACTGTTTACTACGGCGACGTTGGCAACAACTCCAAGATCCTTGTCGACTACTTCGTCCGTAATGGTGGCCACGAGTGTCCTCCTGCAGCTAACCCTGCCGAATGGATGCTTGAGGTCATTGGCGCTGCTCCTGGATCCCACACTGACGTCGACTGGCATCAGGTCTGGCGCAACTCGCCTGAGTGTGCTGAGGTCCATCGCCACCTCGAGGAGCTTAAGGTCGAACGCTCTCAGGTCAACCGTCTTGAACGCACCCAGTCGGCTCAAAAGCGAGAGGACAAGGCCGCCTACCGCGAGTTTGCCGCTCCCTTCGCCCAGCAGTTCCGTGAGACCACCCTCCGTGTTTTCCAGCAGTACTGGCGCAGCCCTGCCTACATCTACTCAAAAATACTTCTATGCACTACTTCGGCTCTATTCATCGGGTTCTCGCTCTACAACATGCCCAACACTCAGCAGGGTCTCCAAAACCAGATGTTCGGTATTTTCATGTTGTTAACCATCTTCGGTCAGCTTGTACAACAGATCATGCCGCACTTTGTTACCCAGCGTGCTCTATACGAGGTCCGCGAGCGTCCCAGCAAGACTTACTCCTGGAAGGCATTCATGCTGTCCAACATTATCGTCGAGCTTCCCTGGAATTCGCTCATGGCTGTGCTTATTTTCTTCTGCTGGTACTACCCCATTGGTCTGTATCGCAATGCTCAGCCCACCGATGAGGTCCATTACCGTGGATTCCAGCTCTTCCTGTTCACCTGGATGTTCTTGCTGTTCACTTCGACCTTCACGCACATGATCATTGCCGGATTTGATTCCGCTGAGACTGGTGGCAACCTTGCCAACTTGATGTTCTCGCTCTGCTTGGTCTTCTGTGGTGTCCTCGCTACCCCTTCCTCTTTCCCTCGCTTCTGGATCTTCATGTACCGCGTGTCACCGTTCACATACTTGGTGTCCGGATTACTGGCAACAGGTCTAGCGAGAAGCACGGTGCACTGCGCTGCGAACGAGCTGATCAACTTCGAGCCGCTGAGCGGAACTTGCGGCGAATACATGAGCGTCTACATCAACGGTACCAACGGCACTCCCGGGTTTGGCGGTTACCTCGTTAACGAGACTGCTACCTCGAAATGTCAGTACTGCACCATCGACAGCACCGACACCTTCCTTTCTTCGCTGTCCTCCAACTACGATGACGTCTGGCGCAACTTCGGAATCCTTTGGGTCTACGTCATCTTCAACATTTTCGCTGCCCTTGCTCTCTACTGGCTCGTCCGCATGCCCAAGAACAAGAAGGAGAGTGCCACTGCTCAACCACTCGCCGCCAGCCGCCAAGCCAGCCACGTTGACAACGAGAAAGACATCAACAACGCTATCCCCACTAGCGCCGAGCGCAACCCATCGACCTCAGTACCTGGTGTTCCCACAGAGAAGGTCTAGATTGGACCCTGCTCTTTTTGCACTTCACTCACATGATTACGGCGTTGTACCATGGCAATTAGAGCGCCCTGCTATACATCATGCATTTGCACATTTTGTTCGAGCTAGATAGTTTTTTCCGCTCAAGCGCTGAGCGCATTCGCTCACTACAAAAGCGAGTTGTATATTGTTTAATAGTCATAGAGTTAGCTGTAAACCAAATCAAGACCTAGATTTCTCGTCATCCAAATACTGTCAGCTCCCTCCGCACCTTTGGTGACTGCTTCTGCGCTCAGCCAATCACAGTTCTGAGTGCCTTTTCTGCGTATTGCACTAGTTGATCTGCACGCGGCTCGAGTCCTTCGCGCTCTCCGCACGTAAGTTCTCTGGACCAGGCCGATCGTCAGCGGTGGAGGCGGGAGGCGGCGGTGGGCGTCAAGCCCGAATTAGCCTAGCCAGCCGCTTCCAGATCACGTACTAAGTCCATAGCGCGGCATCACTGGCGTAGACATCGCGAAATGAGGCTCGACCGGAGGAGGAATGCCCCCGTTCTAGACGAACTAGGCACCGGCCTATTGTGATCTTCTTCGGACTAGGGTGATGGGCAACTAGGGTTTCAAAGCTCCTCTTTACTCCGTCCACGAGTACCGAACTACAGTGCCATCCCATCCGTCGTCCTTTCGACATGCCGAAGGCCGACACAATGGCGGAACACCATAGGCGACCCCCATTCGACCAGTCTTACAAAAACGCCTCCGGCTTCCCCAACCCCGACCGCACGTTCGACATCCGTAAAATCCGGCAGGGCATGCAAGTCGCGAGAACAAACGCGTCGAGCATCGCCAGAAAGCATCCACAGTACACCCACACCGACCTCCTCATCCCCGGCATCCCGGGATCCAGCAATTCCCCAATCACTCTTGCGCTGTGGCAGCTTCCTTATTCATCGTCTCCCGAGCAGAAGAAGTGGCCGAATGGAAGATCGGTGATATACCACATTCACGGCGGTGGTCAAATAGCCGGTGACCGCTTCCTCGGGCTGGAGTCTGTCGTGTCTCACTTTGAGCCGCAAGAGAATATTGTATTCGCCAGTCCAGAGTATCGGCTTGCGCCGGAACACCGTGCTCCCGCGGCGGCGTACGATGTGTACGCCGGCCTGGTGTATCTGGTCGAGAACGCAAAGGAGTTGAACATCAATCCTAGCAAGATTGTCCTGTATGGAATCAGTGGTGGTGCGGCGCTGGCTGCGAGTGCGGCGCTGTTGAGTCGGAAAATTGGTGGGCCGAGGTATTGTGCCTTGGTGCTAGATATACCTATGTTAGACGATCGGGGATCAGTCTCGAGAGAGCAATTTGACGATGGTACAGTATGGCAGGGCTGGATGGATGTGAAGGCTTGGGATGCCGTTCTAGGTGATGGTGATAGGAATGATGGTGATGGGATTAGAGTTGCTGGCAGGGCGGAGGATCTCAGTGGGCTCCCCGATGTATTCATTGACATTGGGGCGTGTGAGAGTATGAGAGATTCTGCAGTGGCGTTTGCGAGCAGAGTCTGGAAGGATGGCGGAAGAGCAGAGCTACATGTTTGGCCGGGTGTGTATCACGGAGGCGCTATGTTTGAGCCTGATGTACCAGTAAGCAAAGAGATGACCAGAACGCAGAGAGGGTTCTTGCAGAGGGTGTTGGGCTTGGGTGAAGATGACAGGAATAACGATGGGAAAGCGAAAGCAAAGGCTATGCTTTGATAGGTTTTAGAAGTGCACACCAGTCTTAATTCCGAATTCAAGGTGCGTGAAGGTATGCGGTTCAACTGTGAGATTGAGATGCTGAAGCACGTTCACCTAGGTACGAACGTCGAAGCAACCGCAGCATATAACTCGAAGCTAAACAATTGACCGATAGGCACGAGGGACGCTTCTGTATTCGATCGGTTGCACTTTGTGCTGTGGTCTCTATAAAAGCTACCACAGACACCTTGAGGGATGTTGCAGTAATGGCTCGTTTGACGTATATAGCCAGAGATTGTACTTGGTTTGATTCAAGTGAAGAAGACTCAAGAACGTGGCGAGCAGTCATTTGCGTGTTCGAAGACCAGATGCTTGCGCGCGGAGTACTACTAGGGCAAGCGAAGCAACAGCTTGGGGAGTGCTGGCTCTATCTGAAGAGGAGTCAGTTGTTGAAATGGATACCCTCACATGATTAGTACAGTCACAGAGGTAATATTAATAGTACAGTACCCATTACATGATCAGGGAGCAAGGAGGCGTGATTCTCATATTCTAGGGGGTTATGGAAGGAATATCTGGTAGTAGGCACGCCAGATCTGAAACAACCAAAGGTCCAGCCGGGACATCAGCCAGCGCCAAACATACGACCATATAATTAGTCTAATCTCAATGATTGACGGATACTTCGGTTCTCACCTACATCACTTTGGCAGACCGAAGATGGCAACAAGTTGTTCAAGACGTTTTCGCACTGGCTCAAATGCCTCAAACAAAACAAAACACAGACTTTATGGGGTGATACTCTTATCGATGAGGGAGAGAGTGTAGACAAATCCAAGGATTGGATTATACAGACTTGGCACAACGGTGCCACTTGAAAAATGCCCAACAGGGGTCACCAGGTTATTGTTTCCGAACCCGATGCGTTCTACATCGGAAACGCAGACTCCGACAAAATCTCCATTCCTGTGTTTCCAGATGATCCTAATGTCATAGAATTCGAAGTTATCTGGTTTACTTCAGAGGGCGATGATAAAATGACCCCCACCAAAATTGGGTCATGGGTCCAATCAAAGCTGCGTCACAATTCGAAGAGATCGGAGCAAGCATGAAGCTTGATGCCAGGACTACACTAGTCTACGGTGTAGCCTAATTGTCGTCCACGCATTGTTTCAAGTCATCTGTTGGGCTGTGCGCAGGTGAAAGCTATGCTCTGAAGTATGATGAATCTTATGTTCGCTTACGATCCACTGCCGCGTCCGCGGCCTCTGCCTCTGCCTCTACCACCTCTACCACCTCTACCACCTCTACCACCTCTCCCACCTCTATTGTTCAGCCTTGGACTCTGATGCACGCCTCTTATCCATCTGTCTTTCTCATCTCGCAGGTCCTTCCATCTCTCATCAAGGCCTCTATATTTCGCATCCTCTCCCACCAAGCGTCTCTGCGTGACCTCGGTCGTGATATCGTCCTGGACTAGCAGATGCATGCCCACTCCTGCTTCGCCGCCTTGCTCATACATGCCTAGATTGAGTGCGTCGCCACGAGGGTCGTTTGCTGATGTCACGTCCACCTTGCTACCATCTGCGGTGACAGTTCGTGAAAGCAAGGTATCAGGGTACGGATCAGCGATACCGTGGAACGTGAGATTCTGGATCGTACCCTCAAGGCCAGCGTACAAGTTCAGACTTGTCACCGATGGGATTGAGAGACTGTACACCGGTGAGTCTTCACGGCTGCGCCAGTAGTCTTCGCGGTAGGCGCCACGCTTTGGTGGATTACGAGGGTTCAAATAGAGGTTCCAGCCGCCGCAGATCGCATTCGCAGCGTCCTTTGTATCGTTGACGATAGCGTTGGCGGCATAGTCGTGACCCCGAGGCTTAACGCTTTTCTCTTTTGGAAAGGAGATGCTGTGGTAGGCGTGTGACCCGGCAAGACGCATGTCGAAGACTTTGAGCATGCTGTGCATCGAAACGCCTACGACGATGCGCTCGAGGCCTTGTGTGGCGAGAGAGTAGATTGAGGAGTCGTTTGTAGGATCCCAGTAGAGGCTCTCGACGTCTCGGGATGAGCGTAGATCGTGCAGTCGTACGATACCGTCGTACCCGCCTGACAAAAAAACGTTGCCGGCTTCTGATCCGCCTTGGGTGCGGCTTGATACAGGAATTGTTGGGTAGATAGAGGTTTGCGATGTTCGCGATGTGCCTAGCGTGAGAGACCGGTAGGGTTCAGACAGAAAGCCGTCCGATGTGATTTTGTACACTTGAATCGGCGCGCTGGATGGACCAGTACCGATGGCAACTTTGTCTTCTGACAGGAACTTGCAAGACCAAATTCGACCAGTGCGAGCCCCGTGAATGCTCGGTGTCACCTCTGATACGGCTTCCACGGCGTGCTCTGATACGTCGCAATCCAGTGGGAAGAGGGAAAGTAAAGCATCCCCAAGAGTGGCAGCCAGTAGTGGTGTACTGGAGGAGGAAACAGTCAGAGCGCCAACAGATCGATCGAGAGTGTCGAAGTTTTGCTCGATTGTCTGAGATTGCTGTGGATCGACATCAAGTCTTGCAAGCTGCCCAGAAGCTGTGCCGAAAACCATTGACTCGAAACCTTGCTCTTTCTGATGTGGCTGAAGGAGCCGTAGACTCGTAATGTCATCTCTTCCTTCATCACTGTCAGGTACCTTGTATGTATACCACCAGTTTGCATGCCCGAACGAGTCGATGGTCCGAGTGGTGTGCTGTTTCCTGCCTGAGTCTTTCTTCGACTCCGTCTCTTTCACTCTCATGACGATCTGGGTGCCAGCCGACCACGTCAAAACCTCTCTTCTCTGTTCCCACGAACCCAACGTCTCTTCATAGCTGTCGATGCTGGGCTGGTACCCCATAGTCTGCCCTCGAGGCCCTCTCCATGGTGCAGACTCCCATGTGTTTAAACTTATGGTCTCGACGCTGGGCTCTAAATATCTGGCGACGAAACCTTTTCTATTCCAATTGCGGTAGAGAGTCGCCAAGCCATGTACGGAGTTACGCGCATCTGTGTCTAGTCCATTGATGTGAAAGCGCCCTCTGAGCAGAGCTTTCCATCCATCCAAGGTCGTAAATTGTGACAATCGGCGACTTGTCAAGGCAAGGTGCAGCAGATCTCGAGGCCGGTCAAAGTGACTGGCGATGATCGAGATGATCTCATTAGGCAGCGTACTGAGTGTTGCCATGTCTGTTAATGATTGTTTGGGTCGTATAGTCGCATGCGTGTTGTCTTTACATGCGGCCGTCTCAATCTTGATGATATGCTCAACTGGTAGCCGGAGTCATCAGGCGCCCCGGAGGATGTACAGGCGTACCATTCTTTTGGGTTCACGGAAGAGTGACTATTCAACGATGACGATATAACAGGTCCGTGTGGCGAGTCGCTAGCGCGTGCATCAGCCACAACTCCTTTTTACTGCAGGTGTGATCTGCCCAGGGTCTGCGACAATATGCAAAGTCGCAACAGCTGCAGGAGCGATCGCAATAGTCTGCTGAGGGCGAATTTGCAAATGCAGATTCAAATGTCTCTAGAAATCTTGTTCCTAGGATCCGGAACAGCCAGCCGCGGTCAACAATGTGAAACACGAATTAAGGTTCGCGCTAGTACACGTGAGCCTGCGGGCTGCCGCCGGCAAACCCCTCAGGGCTGAGCGGGTTTCCTGAATCCTGAGCTGTTCACCGCTCGAGTCATTTCCCGACCACCAACCAATTCGAGAACCGCCTTTTCAGGATAATGTTCCCCTTCAGAACGCCTTGCAGCTTCATCATTCGTCTCAAATACGATGGTCGCACATCACTTGCGCCAGCGGACTTGCTTATTCTCGGCCAACCACCTTTCTCGGTGCTTAATTGCTCGAGCTATTGATCCACACCTGTTGTGGCGATGATAACTCCGGACTATCGCCAGACAAGCGCCGCCAACCTAAAACAAGTCTACCCGGCGCTGAGGCCTGCAGGTTGCGAGAGTTGTCACCGGGCTTTCTCCACCCCACTCTGACCTCAAGCAAGTTATCACGAGTTGACACAACTCACACACATTGCGACACCCAGTTGCGCAATGGCGGTTATACCGCCGAGCGAGAAAAGAGTGTACGAGCTCATCAGTACAGTAGGGACGAACATAGACAGATTGCGACAAGGGATCAACGCGCTGAGGCAGCTACATGACCGCTGGACAGGTTGCAATAAAACAGCTATCAACCTCATAGCACAGCTCACATCGCTCCGGGCAACTCTGGACAACGTGCACGATTGGCTCAACTATGCGATCAACGATCTACATTCACAGCTTCTCTTAGACCTGGATCTCTTGATGGCATCATGCGCATTGCTCGTGCGACATGTAGACCAGTTGATCGCAAGCCTTCGACAGCCGGACCCGGACGCAGTGGATTGCGCAGTCAAGCTGAAGTACGCCGTTGGCGGTCGGTCGATGGAGCGGCTCAGGGATGTTGCTGAGCGTCAATCAGAATCCGTGCGCATACTGCTAGCAGCATGCAAATGGTAAGTTGTTTCGTGCACTACGAAGCGGACCATCTGACCATCTCAGTCATACCACTGCGCAGCGCAAGATCCTGTTGCACAAAAGTCGACAGATTAGGAAGGAGGATGACCTTTCCATGAAAGTACTAGCGCGATCATCCAGATGGAATGGTGGATGTATGACCGTCCTCACAGGTGTCTCCAGAGGAATCCAAGGCCTCAGACTATCCTACTACCGGAAGTTCAAACGGAAAGACAGTCTCGATGAGCCAACCGAAAAGGACTACGATAATGCCGCAGCTACCATTCGGTCCGAAGCCATCGATCGTGCGTTGCAAGAAGACAGCATGATGCTTCGACGAGAGACAAAGCTGATGCTGATGGGCCAGGACCATAGCGGCAAGGATCTCGTCATGCATCAGATCAAAGTCCTGTATGCCGAAGGTTACTACTCACCAGAAGACCGCATGAAGTTCCGAGATGCTGTGCGCTCGACGCTGCGGCTACTCATCCATTCCATTATCGATTTGCTGAAAGACACTGGTATCAATTTACCTACGGCACTAAGTCATGATTTCGCGATTCTGCTGGACGAGGTGGATACAGTCGACATGCACCGCATTACAATCGAGGCCGCGGCAGCCGTACGCAACCTGTGGGTGAGCGACGAGTTTTCCTCGATGTACCTTAAGAACTTCGAAATCGACTTTCCACAGTACGCACCCTACTTCGCCCAGGAGGTTCAAAGGATAGCTTTGGGAGACTACGTACCCACCGAAGCAGATATCATTCGTCTCAATCAGTCAATAGGCGGCATCAAGGAGCTGCGCTTCAACTGGGACGAACTGGATGTACATATGTTCAACATCAATGGCTACATCCCCGACCAATTTCGCAAGCGCTGGTTTCACCAATTCGACAGCGCAACATCGCTTGTCTACACAGTCGATGTGTCCCTATACGACCGTCCCTTCTACGGCCAAACGACAAAATCACAGCTCCTGGAAGACTTCGCCAGCTTCGAATCCTGGGCCACATCACAAAACTTCGCCGATTCTGCCATCATCCTTCTACTCAACAACTTCACCCGCTTCCGCGACAAACTGCGCTACTCTCCCCTCAAAACGCTCTTCCCGGACTACGTACCCAACCCGACTGACCCGGACGGCTCAGCACGTCAGTACATTCTTAAGAAGTTCAAGGACGTCAACCGTAACCGGCTATCTATTTACTCGTTCTGGGTCGATCTCGATATGAGCGACAATCAGCACTTATATGCTGCGCTGAAGAAGACACTGCAACACATTCAGCAGCGCAAGGCGAGGCATGAGGTGCGGCAGGAGACTGAGAGGAGCACTAGTTCTGGGACTGGGCTTACGAGGAAGATGACAAATAGTCGATTGAACCTTAGGTCGCGGAATGGGTCGAAGCTGGAGGGTTTGTTGTCGAAAAAGTCGATGGACATCGAGTTGTTATGATTTTCTTGGGCTAGGGAGATGGTAGAGGTACCCCAATGTTTCGTTGCATTTAAACATCGTTCGGTGGCGTTTGGAATGCATGATACCGCATTCAGTAGCGCTTCAGCGCATGTTTGCGGCTGGGCTGGGGGTGAGATATACGTGACAGAGCCGATGATACATACACACGGCCGTGGTGATTCAGTAGTAGGAGCGTATACTTCTGGGAGCTATTGAGTCTACTACTTTTTTCGCACACCATACAGGAGTTTCATGAGGGGCCGTATGTATAGTATCTCCACCCATGTGGATCTATAGCAATACCAGCTGGGACGTCCTCGCTTGTATTGTGTTGCCATAAAGTCGCATATGAGACCGTACTAGGTATGTTCGTCTGTTGATGCACTGAGCCAGAATAAAAGCATTCAAAAGATGGCCAAATGGACGCTCGTGACGAGTACATTGATTGATGCGCGGGGTCTGTTGTGACGTACCCCGTGCTGGCAACTGATGGTATTGTGCTCCAAACCGGATAGCTTGTGGCAGTGGGTGTACCCATATTGTAGGATAGTGATTGCAGACACGTTACAGGGCGTAATGGCTGCTCGATAGATGGTATGAAAGGCGTCTCGCTCCACGTCTGGTTGGCAGTCGCTGTATGATCGAGGTGCGGTGATTCTAAATTGCCTAACACAGTGGCAATGTGAGGAGAGGAACTTGCTATAGAGCGCTCATATCCAACCGATTCGGAGCATGAGCGGTCTTCATAAGGACTTTTCGACCTTGTACGCGTCTGTAGTTCGCTTGGATCATCATCTTCGAGGAGTTGTTGGAGCTGTTGGAGCTTGCGTTTGCGCTTCTCTCCTATTGCAAGACTACGTCAGTACTACTCGTGATTGGTCTGGGTTTCGTCTCGCGGTGGACATACGGTAATTACGTGACGCTATCCTGTTCTGCTGCTTGCGCACCTCGCTGTTGACTTTCCGTGGCTGCATTAGTGTTGGTTCAGCTCCTGTTGACTGCGCTCTTGGCACTATAGGTGTTCCTGGGTGAAGTCTACTAGAGACGTTCATTTTATGTAGGAAGGCTGCGCAGTGATTCGTCTAGGCGGGTGAAAGAAGCACAACCCCTTTCGTGATCTGTACATGGCAGCAGCCTGCGGGCCTTCAAGGTTGTATACTAAGGCGACAGACTCCAGCCTCAAGCCGAAAACCCTAGCGCTAGCCGCAAAGAGTATGCAGACTCGTGAAAGTGCCGCTGATTAATGACGACAAGAATAGCAATTTGACTTGACAAGAATGGCGGAAGTAAGCGAACTACGCAACGTTCCTTCCACCTAACAGCTGCAGCTCAATTGTGATGCAGCAGTACGCACGACGCACGAGGTGCCATGGTCAGTATTTGCTTAGATGTTGCAGTACTTTGCGACGTCTGGAGACATTTGGAAGCGTTTGGCCCAAACCGAACATGGACCCATAGCAAACAAGTCTGAGATGTATAAGAAATTTACCATTATTTCAAGACCTTTCTCAGTTGCTGAATGTGTGTTGTGCATCGTTGGTTTCCTAAAGTCCGAGCGTGATCCGTTGTCAATTGGGACGAGGAGCATGGAGGTGAGCTAAGCAGTGAGCGGCGGCCCTCGCAGCAAGGCTCTCTCACCTCCCGCCAACGGGCACGCCGCTCACAGCGTGGCAACTGCAAGAATTGATGCATGGCGGAACACGAGGTACGGGATGTCAAGCGGCTTGCCGGTGTGGCGTTGTGTCAGGTGGATTCCCGCCGCATGTAACGCTTCGGCGGGGCTACCGGTAGCGTCATGATGACTGAGTCACGCTACGAGGAGGATCTCACTCCGCTCTTTCGTCACCGAGTTTCGACTGCTTACAGTCATCTCATCCATTCCAAATGCTCGTCCGCAGCAACCATGGTGTGAATCAGCAGAGCTGTGTCCGTGACGTTACAACGGCATGACAGCAACGCGCCGTGCGAAGATGGACCGCCGCTTCGTACGAGCTATGTTGAATCGCGATGGCGCTGATCTGATGTGTGTTGCAACACCGCGGCATCTGAGATGTAGCATTTCTCACACACATTTCAAATCAAGCAAGCAATTGTTCAGCACGATTTAGAGTGCGGCGCGGGCTGTTCGATCGCCCAGCAGAGCTTATAGCGCGATAACATCATCTCGAGGGACGTTTAGTCAACAGTCAAGCGAACCTGCTGATCTACTATTGGAAATCGGATATCTTGACAGTCTGGCGTAAGCATTGAACAGCAGAGATCAAAGAAAGACTCCGCCGCAGGAGCATGCGGGCGTGAACGGACTCGCCAAAGTGCGAACCCCTGACCATCTCCCTTCTGGTTTCCGACTAAAGGCCAGAATACCCGTGGGCCGCTGCAGGTACGCCTTCAATTCTTTCTGCAGGGACGCTTGCCAACAACTTCCCCTCTCGCCAAGCAATCTTGTCAATTGAAACGCCAGCTTGAAGCGAATGCATAGGTACACGTACACACTCAGTCGCGTGCGTCTCTTCTCAAAAAAGTGGAGGTCCAAAGTAGAGACTGAACCAGCAGGGGAGACATTGCAACCGGTGGAGGTTGTCGGCTTGTAGGCGTTGCACAGTCTGGTTTGTACCCATCACAAGGGTATTCGGCAAATCTCCCTTCTAGATTGCTACCTTCTTAAAGAAGCTCGAACGCCCACCCCGATTGAGCAAAGGTAAGCCGCTGTCGTGGATCTCCATCAGATGTGGCTTGCGCGAGAAGGAGGACTACACTATTTACGTAGCGCGCAATATACGCGCCTCTATATTTGGGGTAGCACAAACGCAGCTCTCGCTAGAGGAATAGCTTTGCAAAGGGCCTGGCACTGATCGGAATGGTATTCATGTCCAGTCTGAGGACCCAGCCTGGAGCTCATATAAAGCAATTAATAAATATTGCATGCGCCGCAATATACGATGAGCAGCGTGGGATGTCGAACTCATAGCGAACAAAGCTGCGGGAAATATTGTTCATTATATAAAGGCTGGAGACGTTGTGCACAAGGACATTAGCAAGCACGGTACTCTCTGGGTCTTGCTTCATCACTTCTTTGACCGTCGCAATGGCTTGTCGATTCGGATCTCCCGATCTTGTTACGTCGCTGTCTGGCGTGGCTGCTTTACCCACCTTCGCTTTCGACGTGGCGAACAGCAACTATCTGGGCATTGTTGGAAGCTTCACGTCCAGTGAGAATCAACGAGTTCGCGTGAGGTCGATGAGAGCTCACAATGTGTAGACAATGGTGCAGCCTGCTCCTTCCCCACGCGCTATGTTACACAACAGCGGACCTCTACGTACGCCATCACGCCCGTCATTGTCACTGTAGGGCGTACGACGACTTGTTCGATCCTAGCACCCTCTTCGATAACACCCAGCGCGAGTGGCTCCACCACGTACTCTGGGTTCGAGTGTCCCAGCATCACGGACAACCAGTTTGCGCCTGGCACGTACACATTGAGGTTCGATCAACCGAACGTAGCCGACTCTCCGACTATCTCATCTCGCACATTTATCGTTGCTTTGCCCACTTTTAGTACTGATCGTATGACTACGACGGTGTTTTCAACCGCCACTGCTCCGATTACGACCACCCCCATCATAACGTGAGTGACCTCGCAAATACTATAGGCAACAGTTTTGACAATTTTTAGCTCTGCCAGCACCTCTACTGTGACCATCACTGGTCCATTACGTGCTGACCAGACCGTCACGCAGATAGTCGCCAGCCCTGCGACCGCTACCATAACTTTGACAAATATCATCAGATTTTGCGCTGCCACAGCCGAAACATCGAGCACCTCGAGTGCTTCCTCTCGTTATTCTTCCCCCGTTAGCTCTCCCACTGACACCATACCTGTGTCCAACAACGGCGAGTGTGGCTCGGCATCTGGTCAGACTTGTTTCGGTTCTACCTTCGGCTCCTGCTGCTCTTTATATGGGTACTGCGGAAGCAGTGAGGTCTACTGTCTGAATACAGAGGGTTGTCAATCTGGCTTTGGCGAGTGCACTACATCTTCTTCCGTATCGAGCAGCTCGCCTCCTACACCTACGTCCACGGAAAAGGTCTCACTTGACGGCACTTGTGGTGGCGATAATGACTATGTATGCCCTGAAAGCGGTCTAGGGGACTGTTGCTCTCGTAAGCACTGAGTTTTGCTCGCTCACGTAGCTTTGCCGCTAACGCAAATTTAGCATATGGGTGGTGTGGCTCAAGTGAATCTCACTGTGGCGCGGGCTGCCAGAACGCATTTGGTATCTGCTCGAATCCTACGCCTATTGGCACCGCTCCATTGCCCACATCTACCCTGAGAGTATCTCTCGATGGAGCTTGTGGCGGTACCACAGGTCAAACATGCTCGGGCAGTACCTTCGGCACTTGCTGCTCTGAATACGGATACTGCGGCAGCACCGACATCTACTGCACAGGTGCATGTCAGCCCACGTTTGGCACCTGTAACAATACCCCGGCGAAGCGGTCAGCGCCCAAAGGCAATCTTCGTGCGGCATCTTATGCAGCGGTAAAGCGCTCGGCAGGCCAGATGCAGGAGAAACGTGCGATTGGCGGTGCTGGTCCGGACTACACGTACCCGCCTATTCTGCGAACAACAGTTACTTCGACTTTCACACAGGGTATCATAATTGTTCCCACGGGTGGAGAAGGCGCAACCACTATCGTCACTATCGTGGCAACCACGACAGTCTTGCCGCCGCCTGCAAGTACTGCGACCGTCATCGTTACGTCCTTGGTTCCCATACAGACAGAGACAGTTCGCTCGACCCAGACTGTTTGTGCCACTTCGACATAAATTTTATAAGACCGTGTCTGATCGAAGTGTCCAGTTAAAGCAATCTTCGCAAGTAACGCTTGGCTGAACTACAAGGCGCGGCTAGAGCTGCCGATTAGCTCACATAATGAAGGCATGGTTGTACGTAACCGCAAGACTTCTGCTGCACATACCTCGTCTCTCTCCGAGTTGCCCTCTCACTTCCCAAGGCGTCTGCCAACTGCTTCATAATCTAAGCCGCGCCAACAGGGAGCGTAGCGGCGACAATGAAGTGCTGGCGTGTTTCACGAGTGAGCTGACCTCTGGGTATGGGCGGCGAGCGAGCCGTAAATTGCATATTATGGCCAATAATCTTGATCTAGACCAGAAGAATGACTGTACTCATTCTTCTGTGGCGCTTTCGGTTGTGCGTTTGGATATCTTCTTTGAGATAAGGGAGTTTGAATTGTACCTCTCCCAAAGTCAAGCGCAAAGCCTTGCAAGTGTCAGCAAGGGATTAACATCCCTGTCTCTAGACATGCCCTTAACCATGGGATCGTCCTTCCCCCCGAAATCTTTCATGCTTGTTTCGGATACGAAGATTCGCTCTTCTCGGACCCAGTCCTCATGAGGACCGAAAATGAATTCTGAAAGCCTTGCGAAAGTGTGCTCAGCTTCGAGTACACCCTGGCCCTGTGCATTCTTAGTGGGCTTATATTCGAAATTCCACAAGCGGACCTGTGGGGGTCAGCTTACCCTCTTAATGGGCCACTCGATCACATCCATGAGGTATTCTGCTTTCGTGTCAGCATTGGGCGTCTGTTCTTAAGCCTAGATATCGGCCGGAATGTTTCAAGAAGTCAATGGTGTCACATCCCTGTCCTTTTTCTGCCAGATCCTACCACCCAAATTGGCGAAAGCGTGTAGACGTTTGTATGCACTCTTCTCACCGCAGTTCCCGTAGCAAAACATCCAAGTACTCTCCTTATGTACCCTGTCCTCTAGTGAACCCCAGAAACCAAAGCATAGCTACGTCTCCTCCGTAATAGAAAATCTAAACCACACCCCTACCATACCATGCCATACCATACCATACCATGCGCTCTTCATCCCCATCATGCGCACGTGACATGAATGTGTAGCTCGACAAGGTTGCGTCCAATACGCCGGACCACGCGTGGCACAGTGGGCAGGTGCGGCCGAGGAAGGGCCTTCCAACGGGTCTGCATCTGTGGTGTACATCTGCACATGCGAGGAGTGGGTTGCTCGTGCGTCCAGGCGCTCATCTAACAGAGACATGGTACGATATCCAATAACTATCTCTTTCGCACGGTATTCACACGCACAGTTTCTCACACTCTATTCAAACATCAAAACTTATCAACACGACAACATGCTCAATGCCGCTCAGGCATCTGATGCTGCCTCTTCGCATACCCGGCCTCATCGAGCTCAATCTGCAGCCTGCCCTCCTCCCTCACCACATCCCTGACAACCTCACTCACATTGCCCTCCAGCACGACCTTGCAGCCCCTGGGCAGCCACCTGAGGATATGAAACGCATTCGCATACACACTCGTCGCGTGCGACATCCTCCCGTCGTCCGGCAGACTTGCCTGCAGAATGATCTTGAACGTCTTGAGGCCCCAACAGTACCGCAGCCCCAGGCGCACGAGGTCTGCGAACCCGTCGAGGATGTCGTGGTGCGACGGTATGGTGAGGATGACGTGCTTGATGAGGCTGCGCGAGCGCTGGTGGAGCGTGGAGAGCGTGTGGATTCCGCTGGAGAGGGAGAGGGTGAAGGTGTTGTTGCTATACAGCACGCTCCGTGCTTCTTTGTAGATCTGCTGATTTAGACGCAGGATAGTGGGTACAACGGGATCGGGCGGGTATGGCATTTCGAGCGGGGAAAGCGTTTCAAGCGGGGGACTGGGGGCGCGCGGTCGCCGAGCTGGGACCTGGGCGGCGCATGTGGGTGCTGGCATGAGCGGGCAGGTGTCGTCGGGCGGTGGGTCTTCGTCCTGGGAGACGCGCGCAGCGTGCAGGAAGAGGGACGAGGTGCGGTGCAGGGCCATATGGTAGATGTGGATACGCAGTTCGGCAGGGAGCTGCATGAAGGCGAAGATGTCCCGGCGTGCGAGGGGCGTGTCGTCACGTGGCAGCGAGGTTTGCGACTCGGTCAGGGAATTCGGCTCCGTTGTCGTGGGGCCGTTGCGAGTGGTGGTCGAGGGTCCTGCATATGTTGGGCCATTTCGCCCTGCGCTGGTTTCCCTCTTCTCCCTCAGTCTCTTGGATGCGCGCGCTGGCCCTACGTGGTCTTGCTGCTCAGCTGTGCTACGACGTGTGCGCTTGCCCAACGCCTTCCCTGCGGTCGGTCGAGCCATATTCAAAATGGAGATAACTATGTCGGTCCGTTATGCATACAATGTACCGACGGACGGACCTGTGCGGCGTCGGCGCGTTGCGAACTTGGTCGAGGACAACAATATCGATGACGTCCAGGTCGCGTCCAGGGGCTCTCAAGGCGTGCCAGACGTGTCAGATGTGAATGCGTTCCAAAATTCTATCGTATAAACAATGCGACCGTGAAGCCTGCGTGACTCGTTGAGGTTGCGAACGGGACCAGGCAGGGTTTGCGGGGTTGATGGAGGTTCGCAGCGGGGAGGCTCCACTTTTGCGTGCGGGTGCGGTTGCGGTCCAGGCCCACATCACGTGCGTGCCAAGCCTTGACGGTGCGCTGCAAACCTTGGGAGCACTCCGGAAGGATTGTCAAAGCTCTATACTGTCAGCAGTGGCAGTGACAAGTATGATGATGAGCCAGTGTTTTGCACAAGATTGCAAGTTTTAGTCTAATTTGCTACCGCCCAAGACCACGAGCCTATCAAAGCACCACCTATGCCGATGATGCAGGAGTCAGACCATTGCAACGGGAATCACATAGCCTCTGCGAAACCGCCCGTCCTATCATGAACCATGAGAAGCTTTTAGCTATCCCCACCGCCTTGCGGCAGCCCCAAACGAAACGAAATCAGATATAGGGCGACGCTCCAATTCAAATATCAAACAAGAAAACCCAGTCCACATGAGCCATCCTCCGCGCAGCCTTTACAGGTCTATTAAGTTGTTGCCTCCCTGAGACCTCGGCTGCTGCTGCTGTGGGGCGCCAAATGGATTCGCGCTCTGGCCGCCGTAAGGATTGCCGCCAAAGTTTCCTGCCGGTCCTGTCTGCGCTGGCATCATGCGATTCTGCTGAGGCATCCCAGTGAACTGAGAGTTGAGGAAGGGGTTGTTGCCGGTTGCGTTTGCGTTGATGCGGTTCAAGCCTGCACCGGCCGAATTGACGAAGGTGCCGGGTGCTGTGTGCTGGGCCGGTAGACGAAGGTTGCCAACATTTCCAAATGTATCTTGACCTTCTCCTGTTGCGAGAAGGGTGTTGAGCCTCGCGGTGTGAGGATCCATCTCTTTCTGGGGTTGCTGCTGTTGCTGCGGCTGGGGCGTCGAGAATGAAACCGGAGGGTTGAACGATGTATTGTTGAACTGCGTCTGAGTCTTCTGCTCCTGCAGAGTGTTGAGCGAGGGGACGCGCGCTGCTTGTGTCGCAGTCTGGGGTCGGTTGAAGCCCTGAGCGAACGGGTTATTAGAACCAGTGGGCTGGGGCATCAAAGCCTCCTGCTGGTTGTTGCTTGCCCACGGGTTGTGGGTACCGGGCTGTAGGGTGTTCTGCTCTTGAAGAGGCTGCTGTTGCTGTTGCTGTTGCTGCTGCTGCTGGCCCATTCCACCGCCAAACTGGCTGTAGGGGTTGCTCATGTTGAACGAAGTCTGCTGAGGCTGCATATACTGCGCCTGTTGCTGCTGCTGGCCAAACTGATCGAAGCCAGGCTGCTGGGGCTGCTGCTGGAATCCCTGACCGTAGCCGCCATAGCCATTCTGGAAGCCTGTCTGCTGCGGCTGCATGCCAGTAGGCTGAGAGTAGGCGTTGTTGAGAAAACCGGTGTTCTGGGGCTGTTGCTGTTGCTGTTGCTGGTCCATCAGGTTGCCAAACCAATCGACCTGGCCCTGCTGCTGATATCCCTGGTTGTTGCCAGTCGGCTGGTATGCATTCGCCTGGGGCTGCGCGGGCGCGTCGCCGAAAAGCAGGTCGGCATTAGTCTGCTCCAGCTCCCGCCTGCGCAATTCCTCCTCTTCCTTGCTGAGCTTGATCGCCTTGGCGAGGTCGTCATCGTCGTCAGGGGCGGCGGTCCGTTGCCTGCGCTTCTTCTCCTCCTCAGCCTCGTTCTTACTGGCCTCAAGAGCGAGCTTGAATTCAAGGTCCTCGTCGTCGCGGCGCGGCCGCGCGTTTCCGCCCTCTCGTCGCGGCCTGTGAGACCCCTCGCCGTGTCCTGCAGCGTGGTTTCCAGGGTATTCTTCAATGCCGGTGACGCGCGACTTCCACGATTTCCGATCGGCTCGCTCGGCGCGCAATCGTTCTTCGTCCATGATCAGCGAGGTGAGCTCCTTCGCGGCCATTCGCACTGGTCGTTGTTAGCTCGGCCCATGCCCGATCGAGCACCACATACCATTCTGGCCAACGTCGCGGCCATCCTCGTCGGTGTACTGGAACTCTCGCAGCGTCTTGATGATGTAGATGTTCTTGCGCGCCCATGTTACGACCAGCTCGGAGCCCTCATGCAGACAGTAGTCGAGGACCTTGAGGGACTTCAGGACGTGACGCCAGTTCTTTCCCTTATCGTTCAGTCGCTTGTCCAGCATGTCCATGACCTGGTAGAAATCTGTCGAGCTGGGGGCACTGTTAGCGCAGCTTCCGCAGCCAGCCAGGTGGCCCTACTTGTTGAAGGTAATCTGGGCGATTTCGGCCATGTCTGAGCCCACCGGACCCCACGGGTCGTTGCTGGTGGCATTGCGGACCTTGACTTCGACGGCCGAGTAGCCCTTCGTGACTGTGGCAGCTGTCAGACCCTGCTGCAGGCGCAATACGGATGTCGCAGCTCACCGTTCTTCACGCTTCTTACGACCTTACTCATCTTGGCTGTGATGTGGAGGCTTCAGCGTGCGAGGCCCGGAGTGTGTGCGACGGAAGGATTGATGCTCGTGGGTGACGGCTACACGAGTCTGGTAGAAACGTTGATCGGTCCGTTGAGTGTGGAAGCTCTAGCGTTGGGTATGATGCAAGACCACGGCTCTGACTTGGCAGACGAGCCAATGAAGGTGCCGGGGCGAGTGGGCGGCGCGGCTGTGGCTGTGCGAGTGAAAGTAGGCGACGATGAGTGACACAGGCGCTGTTGCAGAGGCAGCGGGGTGGCAAGCTGGCTCGAGGCAAGGATGCAGGTGCAAGGACAGATGCGGGTGCTTCGTCATGCGTGAGGCTGGGGAAGCTCGGCGCGCAGGAGAAGCCGACCTAAGCGGCCCAATGCAGCCTCATCTCAGGGCTCCAAGTAGGATTGAGGTCATTCCAGAGCGTATCTTGCACAACCGTCAATAGTTAATGCAAGTAGCTTTACCAGAAAGTTACATGGGGTCGTACTTGAGTTCCATGTTCAACAGGGTCGCTATCTGCAGCCGTCACAAGGGCCTCAGAACACATCGAAAGCCACACCTCGTAAAATCGTTGCGGAAGAGAAGAGTGTGAACAACAAGGCTGAGTTGATCGCTTCAAGATCGTGCAAGCTGCCAATGGACACAGTAGATAATGTCGGGCGAGATATTATTTTGCTACTACTTGCGCAGAGAGTTTAGTCTATGGGCGGATTTACATCCTTCATTAAGTACCTGTCTAAGTGAAAGTGTGCCTGTGTGCATGGGAAAGAACCAAGATAGGAGCCAAAGACGCCCTTGCCAGTCTAGTGAGGCACGCCTGACTCCGCCACCCACCACGGGACCACCCGTTGAGAGCAATTTGACCATGCTCCTTCACCCAGATCCGACCGAGATGGAAAGAAACTGCAACAATTGACGGCTAAGTTGAGAGTACAAAAGAGACCCTTACGCTGCAAACAGCTCGGCAAATCACTCTCAGCCCATGAAAACCGCCATGCAGAAGGACTGATCAAACGAGATACACGCCGCTGACAGAAAGGAAATTTTTTGAGAACACAGGGGTATAGGTCCTGCCAAAACACCAATTAATGGAATCGAGACTCAGAGGGCTATTGGTACAAGAGAAGAGCAAACAAACTATTGCACAGCAGGTGCCCACATCTCATTGCCCATCCTCTGCTGGTTGGGGTTGTAGTGGTCCGGCTCGGTGCTGTTGGGGCGGCGGATGTTGTGGTTCTGATAGTACATGCTGTTCTGTGTGTTGCCGTATTGCGGCTCAGGGTATACGTAGCCGTTGTCGGCAGCTCCTGGCGAAGGGAGAGCCTGCTGAGAAGGTGATTGCCAGCCCATATTGGCCATATGAGGGCTTCCGTTGGCGCTATTGGTGCCGGACTGGTTGTGGTTGGCAGACGCAGGGGGCTCAAGAATGGACGGTGGACCATATGCGCTGGGGTGCGAGGTGATTGTTGGGCGCGAGTTGCTCACGCTGGAGGTGTACGATTGCGAGGTCAACGCTGGGGAAGCACGAGGGCTCTGCTGGGGCATCTCGCTGCGCATGTGAGGAGGGACACTGACACCACCCATGTATGCGTAGTCAGAGACCTGGCGGTGCATCGCGGGGACAACACCAGCAGGCATGCCGTTAGCGGGAGAGAGAGAAAGGGTGCGGTCGTTGGGAGAGGGCGTGTTCAAAGGAGACGCGGTTTCCGAATAATCACCGCCATCTGAGCGGCCAGTCCTGCTGGGAGCGGCCGCACGAGACGCAAGGGCAGCAGCTGTCGCAGCAGCGGCTTCCTCCACAGTACCAGTGTGATGGTTCTGGTGACGAGTCAAGGTAGTGCGACGCGTGAAAGTCTTTTGGCAGTCGGCGTAGGGGCACTTGTACGGACGCTTGCCGGAGTGGATGCGGCGATGGCGGGCCAAGGAGCTGGAATCGCTGAAAGGCTAGACGTTGTTAATACCTGAAGGTAGTGACTGAGTTGAACTGAACGCACCTTTCCACATCGCTCGCACATGTGAGGCTTCTCACCGGTGTGAACGCGTTGGTGCACTGTCAGAGCGGAGCGCTGGATGAACTGCTTGCCGCAGTTGGGGTAGTCGCACACGTGAGGACGGATGCCGCTGTGAATACGTTCTGTGGGAGTCAGTGCGTGCGTTGATCGAGGCCAAGGCTCCAAAACTTACCATGACGTGCAAGGTCACTGCGTCGCGCGAAGCCTTTACCACATGTCGAACACGCGAAGGCCTTCGGCGGCCCATTTTCGCCAGCAGCGCGGCCACCATTGTGCTGAGCCGGCTCCTGCATCTGCTGCTGCGGTTGCGCGTACGCGTGCTCTGGCGGTTGGGGGATGTAGTTGTTGTTGTTCAGCATAGGCATGGGCGCCTGCATCTGTGACGGCGAGGGATAGCGCATGCCATTCATGTGCTGTGCGGCCATCTGGGGGTATGCAGGCAACTGCTGCTGTGGTTGCTGTGACGAGTACCGCGACGAGTCGGACGGATGGGGCGACACACCACGCTCAGAGCCGTTCTCTGATTTGATGTGGCCGCCGTTCATGTACGGCGCCGGAGCAAAGTGCTGCTGCTGCATGTCGTGCTGCATTGCTCGTTGCATGCCGAAATAGTCTCCTGTACCTGTATGGGCTGTTAATCGCGCATTCAGAATCGTGTCCAGCTCCATCGTCTGACCAGCACAATAAAGTTTCGCGTTGTGGAGGGTCCGCGAAGGGGCTCAACGAGCAAAGGACGGGATAGGGCGCACCAGTGAAGGAGAGTCGGGCTGGTCGTAAGCCTCAGAGTCGCAGAGGGCGCTGTGCAATGACGATAGGATTTAATGAGCCTCAAAGAGTGCCGTATTAAGTGTGGCCCGTTCTTTGGGATCTGGAAGAGCTGGGGCGGACCGCGTGCGGGTCAATGCAGAGGTGGCACTAGATGGCGATGTCAGTCCGGATGTTGAAAGGGAGCGGCGACGGTCGTGGCAGGAGCGAAAATAGTGAAGGAAGTCGCGCCCAACAGGCACGCTGGGCCACGTCCGCCAGACTCGAATAGGGGAGCGAGCGGTGAAGGGCTTGTAGGAGCGCCGCGCAGGCTGCACGGGCTACAAACGGGCTGGACAAGGGAAGTGAACGTACCGGTGAATAGTATTGAGAACGGGAAAGAACAGAGCAGTGTGTTGCGATGAATGTGAGGCGTGGTGTTGTGAAAGTACTTCTTTCCTCGTCGCGCGCGGAGAGATCACAGTAGGCTAGTACGGACTGGGCTGCGCTAGCGTGGAAGGCGCCCTGGCACGACTGAGCGATGTGCAGGCCGCAGGCGACAGGCGTGGCAGTCAAAGCGCGAAGAGGCCTCTGCGCAATATCACGACCGGTGCAGATACGGCTGCTGAACGTTTCTGAAACGGCAGACTTCACCCACGGATGTCTCCGCCACAATTTGTCGTAGACGGACGACACTTCGCACGACAGGCGGGGGTGAGGAGCCAACCGCTGAATATTTTCTCAGCTGTCCGTAGCCGCTCAATCCGAGCGACGATGCAGCGCAGTCCAAATCTCGTATTGGGCAAGGTGCTTCACCTATTGCGCTGCTTCGTGGTCCCGAATGAGCCGGCCTAAGCCAATTCTCCTCCTTCAAAGATTATGCGCGACGTTGACCTGTTCGAGATGCAGGTGCGACCCAGCAGACCTTTGTGGCTGAACGGCTGCTTTGAGTGCGTCTTCGATAATCTACCAAGCGGACAGCGGCGTTCGGAAACAGGAAAAGTAAGGCGTGGTATCTGATTCTTTCGTCAGCTGTGGTTCGGCCACCTGCAGCTGTGCCACGTCTGTTTGCTGATGATCTGCTTCAGGAATGCAGGTGACGGTAACGACGGAGCTTACCTTCAAGGTCGGCTTCTTACTGCCAATGAGCCGGTTTAGTGGTATAGGGCGAAGACAATGGTGCAGATTCGCGAAGAATTCGATCTCGTGCTACTCTATCTTTCAGTGCAATTTCAGCGGTATTGCGAGCATCTCTCTCATATCAAGGCGCAGGCGACACTCATATACAGCACAGAGCAGACTGATCCGCTCCCAGAAGCCTCATCATGATGGCGTTTCAGGAGCAGCCCTATCCCGGTGCTCATCTCGCGGTTGACAGACCACAGCTTCACCGTCACGTTTCTGTAGTTCTCCGCTGCTACCTGACGGGGCCGCTATGGCATCGTGCGGCCTGCCTTGAGCCGTCAGTGGCGCCCGCGTGTGCAGAATTGGGATCCACAACCCGGGCGGCAGATGTCACGAGATGCCGCATAATTCTGAGAAACCCATCCAGGACATTGCCTGAGCAGATGTGGAAGGCGTGAGCGCAAAACTCACAGTGGCTGCGCAGGACATTCAGGATGCATCTCGCGATGCGCAGCGCAGCGTGCTGCAGCCGGCGCATCCTTGAGCATGGATGAGCTTGGGCGCCATTAGACTTCTGGAAGGTTGCCTGAAGGAGCAACGCGTTACATCCAGCAGCGCTGCCGCCATGGGTCACCCCGTCTTCCATGGCGACCACTTTCAAGCCGCCCTCCGGCCCGGGCAGCTGCGACAATGCGAGCGACAATTCAGAGCCTCCTGTGAGCCCGGCATGATTGCTTTGCAGCCTTGACACCATTGGCCAATTCTAAGTTCTGTTTACGAGGCGCAGCCATTCTGCGATACATTCTGCGGTGAGCAACCCCTGATCTGCCCTCCACTGAGTCGCGGACATGAACTGCTGGTGAGTGCAGCCAGACATCGACCACTGGGTGGCAGCACCAATTGCTTGCTTCCAGACAGCCAAACCTATCGCGATAGACTGTCAATCTCGACCATTACCACAATGCATGCTTTGATAGCACCTGGCTACTGGCAGCGACCGTTTCTTACTCAACAGCCAGCGATGTTGTGGGCCCACTGATGGATCCTTACACGTCACCTTGCACAAAAGCATCGGGGGTTCATTGACACACATCGGTGCATTCACACTGAAGGCTGCTGTGGCTTGCTCGTCATAGATAATTGGCCGTCGATTGTGGACCCATGTCAAGTGCTCTCTCTAAACAATCTATTGACTGCTCTTAGGCCAAATCGATCGACGATGCAATCACTCGATGCAGACGTCAAGCGGCAGTTGTTCAATTCAAGGACTGTATGATGCCGAGGACCACTCGATCGTGACTTTGAGCAGTGAGCACGCACTCTTGTGTCCTCTCGGCACCAGACGCGTGCTTCCGCCAGATCACCTAGACAGTCTGTGCGGTCCCATGGATTCGGTGCAATGCACGCGCTGCCGGGCCCAGGGCCCCCACTTCAAGGCTCGCGCTGCACGTTTCGGTGATCGACTCAGACACCCGCGCAGCCAGCCGCCTATGGATTGCACAAACCCATCGTGCATTTCTTTTTCCATAACCCTGGCGGATGCCGCTGTAGCGGTAAAGGCGTCGCACTTCGAAACGGTTTGTCTGCTGTCGAGCATGATTACTGACACTTCCGTCACCGCTACAAGACAATCGCCGTTTAGATTGCTGCCATCACTGCAACATGCACGGCTGTTTCACCACTTTCTGCTCGCCGCACCTGCTCCCGACTGTCGCGTCCAGGGAATTACGGCGTCGTTTTCTTATCACCCAGAAGCGCGCTTTGCCTCAGATTTCAATGCACGCTGAGTCATGAGTGGCCAGCGGCTGACGGCCCCAGCTCACACTGTTAACCAACCCAGCCAACGTTGTGATGCAGGGGAGTGCCTGATTTCCCTACCGTAAGGCTTACAATTCACCCGAGCGCCGTTCCACGTAATTTCTAGAAGGAGCTCAGGCCGACATTGCGACCATGCGCCTCAAAATTCCCCTGTCCTTTCCAGAAGATTACCCCTTTAACTAACCATTCATAACTCGTGGAAATGAGCGTCGGCAGCATGCTTTCGTCGGGGTGGTGAGCGAGCGTATACCGCCGACCTAAAGTGGGCTTTCATGCTACTTTTCAAAGCCTTCTTAGTCATGAAACTGCATTAAGGAATTTGGGACCGAACTGCGGGAGCGCGTGCGACTCCCCGTTGACAGCCAGATGAACGAACACACCGACACACAGAACGTTTCCTGGTCACACACTCGCCCCGAGACCAGGAATTTCACCGGGCAATTACGGCAGTTGATATGCTAGGTGGAATCACGGTGTAAAAGTCGGACAGAAAGTGTGTCTAAAGATGTCTCGGAAGTGCGGTTGCGCATCCGCTACACACCTCCTTCTCGTGTGACAAACGAGGTCATCCTAGCAGGCCGTTGATGTTCCAGCCCCTGCTGATTACATGTCATTTCGGTTGGGCGATCTTGCAAGGACAGCTCACAACCTTAGCCTGGATCCCGGTGACAGTCTTCGCAGGGTCATGACGGCCACTGCCTACAACTGAGAACATTAACGTGTGCGTAGACCCTGAGCTGCAAACACCTACCGGTGGTCTGTACGAGGGAGGCACAGCTGATCCTTGGAAATATGGCTATGATCATAACAAGCTCGAACCACGGAGGGCGTGCTCCGTCGATCGGATACACAGTAGTGAAAAGTATATTGATCCTATCACTGCGATCAGAAACGTGTATTTGAGACATGACTTCATCTAGAAAGTCAAATGTTGTAATTCAGATGCCCTTCTACGAACTCCAAACATAGATTAAACATCCGGCTGTGCACGCATCAGGAAATATCGTGATGTACAACATGAAGCCCAACACCACATCAGGAAATACCGACCGCCTGTCCACTTCAGAGGTCTACACCCGCGGGGATACCGCCAGTGCCAAAAAGCTCCATGTGAATCCTCTCAGCCGGCACGCCATATATCTTCAGCTTAGCCTCCACATCCAGCATGAACTGCGCCGGCCCGCAGGTGAAGTACAGCGTCTTCTCGTTATTTGTGAACAGCACCTTCTTGTCGACATTACCCAGATTAACACGTCCCTTGATATCGTAATCCAGGCCCTGTACCTCTCCCTCCTTTGGACTTGACGAAAAGTACACAGTGTGCAAATTTCTCTTCTTCGCCGCGAGCTCATCAATCTCCTTCTTAAACGCCCTCGTCTTGCTATCCCGCGCACCGTGGATCCAAGTCACCGGTCTCGAAGTGGAGTGCTCAAGGGTGGTGTTGAGAATGCTGTTCAAGCAAGTCAATCCCACGCCAGCTGAGATCAAGACAATAGGCGCGTCCCTGTCTTCCTTCTCCTCATCGAAGTAGAAGTCGCCCCACGGATGCGAGACCTGGACAATATCGCCGACGTTCTTCTTCTCATGCATGATATTGGACAGGTACCCTGGATGAGTGAAGTGTCTCGGCTCGCCAACCTCGATCCCAAGTTCGCGCTTGACGCTGATACGGAGGTAGTCCTTGCCCGGCACATCACTCAGACTGTACTGGCGCGCCTGCCACACGCCGCCATCAAGCTCATTCACAAAGATATTGACGGATATGAACTGTCCCGGCTTGAAGACAGGGAGTTTGAGATTTGCGTCCACGGGCTGCAGGTAGAACGACGTAATCTCCTTGGCCTCCCTCTCCTTGCGCACAATCTTGAAGTCTTTCCAGGACGTCCAGCCGTCGGCCTCTTTGTACATATCGTCTTCTTTGGAGATCATGATGTTGGCGAGTTGCCAGTAGGCTGCTTCCCAGGCGCCGAGGATGTCTTGGGTAGCGGCATCGCCAAGAACGGTTCTCATGGTCTTCAGCAGGTGCTCGCCGACAATGTAGTAGTGTTCCGGGGGAATGTAGAGCGAGGCATGCTTGTGACAGATCAGTTCGACTACTGGTGAAAGCTTGCCGAGGTCGTCGATGTTGGAAGCGTATGCCTGGAGGGAACCGGTGAGAGCACGAGGCTGGTGTCCGGTTGCTTGGTGTGTGGTGTTGAAGACGTTTCTGAGCTCAGGGTGGGCCTCGAGCATGTCTGCGTAGAACTTGGTGGTGATGGTTTCGCCATGTTGAGCCAGTACTGGGACGGTGGCTTTAATTATTTGGACTTGTCCAGGTGTGAGTGATGTCATTGTAAGTAGCTTTGACTTCTTAAACCCTTTCCCTTGGCAAGCTGGATTTTTTTATGTGACTCGTAGTAGTGATATAGGGTTTGTTGATGGCAGACGTGTTATGATCGGAAGCCTGGCAGGTTCCTTGACTGACAGTGCATTGCTCTTATAATAGAGCTCAATGATGTGGTGATGTTGGCATAAGGATACGCATGTAACTTCCTTCACGAATGAAGTATACTTCACCCATCGTCACCCCATGTTCCTACAACGCCCGCAGAGAATACATCTCCGCGGCACTATACGTATTATTTCCTAGTTCCCTCATCACCGAATCTCAAAACCCTGTCCAAAATCTGATGACAGATCATACACCCGAGCGTGCCTGGTGTTACGCGGGTACGAATTACGTACGTTGTATGTGCAGCGCGGCTCTCCATGCCGCCACACCCGCAATTCCCGCTGTGCAGAACCGTTTCTAACGTTCCATTGCGGTAGTTGCATCTAGTGAGACGAAAGAGTGAAAGTCTCCAGATGCGTTGATGGGTCGAGCGCTCCAAGAGAGTGCTCCCGGGCTGCTTTTTGGTGGATGCGCGACGGCTTTCGTAGATGGTTCGCGACATATGCCTGCTCAATGTCTTCCCTCAAACACTCTGCCATTCCGTGTGCTGAGCTGGCACACTGCTTCCCCTCGCTTCTCAATGCCTTTTTCGCTCTCAGCATGACTAAATATTGCCCCATCACTCGTCGTGGCAGCCGAAATGTCCCGGCGTGACGCTGTGGGCCATCAGCCAAATGGAACTTCGAGTCATTGGGCGGCCATCGGAGTTGGACCATGATGATTCAAATGTCGGATGATTTGCAAAATTAGAAGCGTTGAGGTTGCTGCTTTTCCGCGGCTCATGGTGGGGCTGTACTGCACGTGACTGAATTGCACCCTCTTTCTCAACCTCATGCCCTGAAGAGTCGCTGAGAGAGTACGATACCTGATACGAATGGCCAATCATCTCCCATTATGGAACTAGACATCCTTGTAATTGATTGACTGTGCGACTCTCGAACTTCTCGCAAGAACTACGTGTTGTGACCGCTGATCACTGACCACCAAAAGTACGGTCAAGGTCTGAGCATTTCATCGACGTTTAAGCCTGGTGTCAAATAAGTTGGAGTATACTGGCAATAGGACAGGCTCTAAGTAGTAGGGTAACACTATCGCAGCGCGAGCAGCATCAGCGAAAGAAAGCATTAGCGAATGGTAGACCGATTGTAACTGCGTGAGCAGTGTCGGTCGGAGACTGTGATCGACAATTGTATTTCTATCTATTGCCGTGTTGTATGTTGTCGTGTTATTGCACACAAGCTCTCAGCTCTCAGGTAAGTGCACTTGCCCACCGGGCAGTGCCTGGTACAATAGGACATCATGTGACCTGAGCCACGTGGTTACACCGATAGACAACCTCAGCCCGCCATGTTATAAGGCACACTACATCATCATCGATGATGAGTAATGTGGCTCCGCTTGCAGTGATTAACTTCTATACTCAGGTCTCAGGCTTGTCTACGGTCGCAGCATTCGATTTTGATCATGCGATAGCTCCGGGTACTGTTGTCGTTGGAAGCTTTGATGATAGTCAAAGTCTTTCGTACAAATATTCGTGCTTCAATCATGACGTCCGTTCAGAGCTACAGTCTGCGCGCTCTTCTAAGCTCCATCGGGTGTAAGTGCGATCGCGTACTTCCACGGTCCGCCTCCGGAATGCTCCGTCCTTACGCTTGAGGCATAACAAATCATGAAGACTGCCATGTCACAGAAGCTCAAGCAGGTTTGAGAGCCCACCTTCACGACCAGCCCGAGCAGGCTCAACTACGACTGCCAGCGAGCCCCAGCTCAAAACCCGAAGGGCGAGTCACGGTCTCAAACTGGCAGATAAAGGATCCCGCATAAGGCCATTTGAGGTGCGACTCAGTCACTCCGCATCAACTCTGTGAGCGGCAAGACTTCCCCTCTTGGCTTCTCTTCCCTACAACAACAAGACCGTTAAATTCGTCATGCGCTCGTCCAGTACTCAACCTGTCCGTCGTTCCTTCTTAGTGCTTTTTGGGCTCCTCCTCCATCAATATCATCACAGCAGCCTTCGCAATTCGGCTCTCTAGTTTGAACTCCATGCTCTCCTCCAGAGTCGGAGCAAATCGCTTGTTCTGAACTAATACTTCTTCGATCTTGGCATCATCCTTGATAGGCTTTTCCGTCTCGCATTTAAGCGCCGGAAAAGTGCAGAGCTTTACCTTCTTGCCTGCTGCCTGTGCATCAGTTATCGGCTCATTCATTTGATCGAAGGCATGCATGTAGCGTGGGTCCAATGTGGTGCCCGGCCGGACATAATGGATGCGGTTTTGCTTTGGACTCAGCAGGAGGCGTTGTTTGAATTGGACGACTTCTTTTGCAAACTTCCCTGGCCTTTTACTAGTTGGTATCTTCGACGTCTTGCATCACTTCTTTTTGAAAATCTCGATGTTAGATGATAGGCCTTTCACGACCGTAGGCGATGCTTTCAGCGGAATATGCGAGATATCCAGCACTCAGTGGGCTGATCTTCGGTAAGGTATTGTTGGTGCCGATGGTTGACACGATATATTCGTGGATCGCCGTCCAGATCTGGTCGACCTCTGGTTGGGGTAGCTCCATGGGAAAGACGGGACCTGTACTTGGATCTACGAACTCGACAAGCTTTTCAATTATGTCGCGGTACTTTGCCTTAAGCACGCGCTAACATTCAAGGTCGGTCATCAAGTTCTCAAGTACAGAGCCCTTGGGATCTTTGAAAGCACTGATGAGCTGGCGAAAATGCTGAACAGTCTCCTGTAGGAGACCTGGCTGATGGGTGACCAAGCTTTGCAGGATCGACAGACATGCGTTTATCTTGTCATCCACAGCCTCAATCCTCAATTCGACCGTCTTCTGTCTTTTTGAAGAAGGCTCGTGTAAGCTGCTGGATCCATCAGACATGGCGTCAGCACTCCTCTTGTCGATGTCTTGCTTGAGAGGCTTTGAGCCAGGCTACTCAGGATGCGTTTTGACAGCAATCAGCTAGGCTAGCCGCTGACTATAAGTCTGAGTCTGAGTCCGAAGTGGAAGTGGAAGAACATACTCGGAAGCTAGCTCGCGTCTCTGCCACCGATCGTGTGAAGCCTCTTCAGAACAGAAAAGAGTCCGACTGGTACATCGCCATAGCCTTCGGAACGACCTTCGCAACCGTCGCTTTCTACAGGCGCGGGACGCCGAAAGAGCGAATCCATACCATAGAAAACTTCCCTGGAGAGAAACAGCATCATCAGACTCACCGGCAAATTCCAACGGAGATCTGGTACCCTAAGATGAATGCGCGCCCTTTCGGACAGGTCAAATCACGCGACATTCGCATGCGCTTTGGAAACGAGGTTCACCGTATGGCAGAAGACGATGAGGGGGTCGATGTTCGCAAGATCTATGATAGTGCTGACCGGGTGATCATGATGAAGCTACTGTTAGACAAGACCGAGTACGCCCAAGGTCCGAAAGAACGGTTACAGGAGACACTGGAGTCAATAAAGGCAAAGGGCCACATCAACGAAGATGAAGATGTGTTCTTCCACTTCTTCCGCGAGATCTTCCGCGCATCGAAGATACGGCTCGGCTCTGCCTTCGGTGAGCACAGCTCAGGTATGTTACAGCTCCGCTCTAAGTCACTGTACTAACAGCTGCGCCCAGTTGAGGTGACTCTATGTGTCCCTGTTTGTTACAGTCCTTCTGCGGTCGCTGTTTTGAGCTCCCAGATGGTACGTGCGATGTACGATGTGCGTTTTGGCACCGATGGCCAATCCCCCTACAATATCTTCGTCGTCCACGAGGCTGAGGCGCAAGCTGTCCAAGCACTCGCGGAGTCTCTCAACGAGCTTGACGTGAGCATGCACCTCCACCACTGATCTCTGCATGCTAAGCCCTATATAGCGCGGAGAGGCCTTCGTTCTTGCAGACTGTGGAAGGGAAACCCTCGAAATCGGCATATACAGCATTGCACTGACCGAACCCCTGCGACTTAGTTCGGAGGTCAACGAAGCGATGGGTACGTTTAAGGATAGCTTCAATCTAGCAAATGACTGACAGGTCTCAGGAGCCATGATCGGTGCCGGAGATCTCAACGACAAGTTTCGAAGCTTGGTCAAGAGCATCCTTCGTAAAGAGCTGTACTTGGAGAACGGCGACGTTTCAACTGACTCCATCATCTCTGCCGAGGTCATGTTCAAGTTCGAGAACCACACCAAGCCATCGTTCCAGTACAATGCTACCAAAGAAACATATCCCCTTCGCATACGTGGCCTCAGGGAGAGTCGTAGCGACGAGAGGATCCAGGACCTTTTTTTGGTTCTCACATAGTGGGTTCGCAGTGAGTTTTGACAGGTAGAACTAACCATAGGCAAAGTCAAGATATCTGGAATATCTTCAGGCCGACTGTTAAGATTGGCAACATGATCGAGGACACAGCTGTCAACGCTAAGGACACCGGCTACACGGTCAGCAAGATCGTTGTTGTTGGTGGTTTCGGTGATTCGCCCTGTCTTCAAGCCTATCTGCTCGAGCAGAAGGGCCGAGTCGAAAGGCGACTGGGATCCCCGCTCAAGCTGCGCTTCTCTCAGCGCAACATGAGCGCTACTGGAGTTGCTACGGGTGCAATTCTGCGTACTATCAATAAGGCCAATGGGCCATCGCGCATTCCCTGCCAGAGCATAGGCATTCTCCGTCACATCCCGTGTGATCAGACTGAGGAGTACTCCGCAGAAGTGCTGAGTCAGAAGAAGACGCGGGATACTTATGACGTGACTGATTATATCCTGTTGCGGTATCAAGGGGCGAATGTATATAACGAGTGTATTGTGTTGTTCTGTGTTGTTGTTCTGCTTGTATCTTTGCTCTCCAAGGCTCGCTGCGGGGTCTGTTTTTATGACGTGTTTGTGATGCAGCTGAGGTAAGAGGTGCTCAACAACATGCACCAGACCACCGCCAACAACACGTGATCTATGCACAAAGGACTTCTAGAAACAAGCTTGACCATCCGAACAATGCCGGAAAGACGATCAGGGTCGCCCTGACAATTCGCTTGCTCGACACAAAGAGTGCACGCCGGGCCAGCTATAGATGGCGGGTCAAATTGAGCGACTCCACGGTTTCTCCTCTAACTCTTGTCGCATCGAATTCACAATATGGCATGCACCAACGACGAGCTGAGCCTCTCGAACTGGCAAGCCAAGGCTGTCACAGGTTTAACAACCTGCCCAGCTGCACAACCATAATCGGAAGGTCGACTTCAACGGTATCACGATGCTCAAAGAAGATTTCGCCAACAGGAGAAAGCGCAGACTCGTCTCGGCCGTGTGGTCGCAGAAAAGAACAGGATCTACATAGGCAGATTGCCCTACACAGCTATAAGAGCAGATGTTGAGAAGTTGTTCCTCGACGAAGGATACAATGTGTGAGCCTAGATTAATCCAATCTCTCGTGCATGGTCGCTAACAGCTCCAGTGTCAACATCGATATCTCCGTGGACAAGTTCACGCTGCATAACCCATCCTATTGCCTTGTCGATCTTGCTCCAAATGAAGAGGCCCGCAAGACTATAGAGATACTGTCTGGGATTGACTTCCAACGTCGCTCACTGAAGGTGAAACCATGCGTACACAAACGCTCACGACCTGAATATTCCCAATTCCAGATGTTCAACAACCGTTGGCGCAGCAGCCCTCCTCAACCTTTGGAGGCATCCAATATCGAGTCATCCAAACTCGCGGCGATCAACAATGTTCTGGCCCCCACAAGAGAGAAGAGGCGTGTGCACGTAGGTAATCTGCCCAAGCCATTGGACTACGACACCTCGAATTTGGAGATTCGCGACCTCTTTCGCGGCTTCTATGTGGAATCTGTGTCAACATTTCTGGGCCCTGGTAGAGACATGGTTTTGAAAGCTGGTGGTATATATTTGTCGACCTTCGCAGTTCTGAAGAAGCCTCAAAGGCTGTGAATACTCTTCCCGGCACGCACATGTGGGGCAGAGATATTAAAGTGAACATGGCAAGTGGAGCGCCCAAGAAAGCTTTAAAACAGCCCTTAGATACACAAGAAGATCAAGAATAGGTAAATGCCACATGAAATTACAAGCACTCGATACACAGAGCAAGAACCTTCCCGAATCCCTGTGATTAAGCGGACATTCAACGGCACTACGGTGAAGTGAAGAGGAGGACCAGCTGCGGCATATGACCCTTAGATCTTGCAACTGAGCCGTACAACCTCGTTCTACTCAGCTGCGTCACTCAACGCTCATTCATGACTACCGCAATGACAAACAATGGTCGTGGCATAGCTAGCTTCATCGCCGACCTTGACCTGAACGCCGAAGTCGCCCACGATGTCCAAGACCTCACTGCTAATCATCACAGCACCACAGAGAGTACGACTGATAAAGAATCTGGAACAGTCAAGCCGGATGTCGAGCCAGATTCGTATGTTTTGCTCTTCATCGACGCCTGCAGTCATGCAGTAAGTAAATCCGAGTGGATCTTCATTCGCTGGAGAAGCTGACGGATTCACAGTTCACAGAAAGCTTCGTGCAGAGGCCCACGCTATCGATAGGTCTCCGCCAGATCAAGGAGCTCTTGCACATATCCGTCACTCAATACTGTTGCGTCAGACATAGCCGCTGTATAGTCGATGGAAACTGCGCTGAGTTGCTTGCTAGCTAGGAGGCGACCATATATACATGCCCTGAGACGTGCTAGTCCAAGGTAGTCAACAGAGGTGACGATCAAGGCCTGTCGGACCGACTTGCACCGCAACAAATACATCTCCACATTAAGCTCGGCCACATAAGCTGGGTAAGGTGCTTTCCGGCCACCCGTACTTTCCGGCCACCCAACCACTTCGCGTCACCATTAATCAACGTCTTTTTTTCCCACCACCACGTGCTCAAAATGGATGCCGTGAGACTGCTGTACAATTTGCTATCGCTGATCTTATTTCTGGTGTTGAAAAAAGCCAGCGCGCAGCGTGTAAGAAGTGGGGCGTTCCCCGATCGTCGCTCCAAGAGCGCCTCAATGGCAGCTAGCGAGGACTCTGTATTCCATATATCCTTATACTGTATACCCAGCTCGATTCTGGTACGCTCAAATAGCTCAAGAAAGGCACAAATCGTCTCATATTAAGCTCCTGTAGTCCTTGCCGTCTCAATCGTTCAGCCAACTATAGAGGTAACCTGCGGGTTGCGGGCGATAAAATGGGGTACCTATAGTTGACCAAGCAGAGTGTGGTCTCTATTCATCTGTCGCAGCAGATATCATGCCTATTTACCAGCCAATTCAGGGGTGCAAATGTATGTACATTTTGCCTCTATTTTGGCTGCAACATCATCTAAAGTATTTGGGAGGCCATTTCTCGTACCCGTGGATGGGATAGGGGCTAAGCACGTTTATCCTCTTCAATAATCCACTCAACTAAGAAGCGCTCTTGCTCTGTAGTCAATTGCTGCTGATTTGAGTGTGCTGACGTGTGAGGTTGACAGCCCTGTAGGCGGCTTTGAAGCGCGGATCGAGGAACTCCGTACGCACAGGCAGCCTGCCGCTGGCTCTTAAAAACACCAGAATTGAGATCACAAAGCGCGGATTGTATAGCAAGCTCACGAGTATCCATTTTAAGAAAGTGGTTGTGATAATATAGAGCGTCAATTGAAGATGACGCGTGGTGGGTGGGGTGGCCGAAAACTATGTGGCCGAGAAGTATACAGTATGGCCGAGCTTACAGCTAAATACCACCGTACTATACCGAATCGTCGCTCACGCATATGCAGCACTTGATAAAATCCCTCCCGGGAATCTCGAGGGCTTCTTCGCTGGTTTTGCCTCGGCCGACACTCGCTTTGACTTTACACTTCTGTTGAGTGAGACCTTTGTTGAGGAGAGGATCAACGGTACGTTTGTTCGATGCCACTGCTATGGACGCCTAACTGAACCTCTTTCCAGACGTCTTTGAGAAGGCTATGAGCGACAAGAAATGTGAATACATTCTATTCGCTGCTTGAGGGCGAGCGTCGTATCTCAGCCTATTGCAGCCGTTGCCCACCAAGGTTACCGCAGTGGAAGGAGCCAATATGGGAGCTGGAGTGCACTTGCTTCTAAAGTCTACTCCCTTAACAGCATTCCCGAACATGTTCGTGCCGGCATGAAAGACTGATTCTCCGAGGGCAATGCTACCTCATATGCAGTCTGAGAGCAAACCAGGAACAGATCTGCTGACCATCATCACCAAAAAGGTATGTGGATCGTGATATTGTACATTACATGCTTATCGAAGCTAGAAACGATGCCTCAATGGAGAGTGTGGACAGAAGCACGTCCGATGTGAGCCCAGATCTATCGTCAATGCTTGTTGCGGTGGAGTGAACAGTGCGCATATGCAGGAAGAATTGAAGGATTGAACTGAGGTTGTATTGTGTGCAGCTACGAACAGTAGCTATACACGAGTGGCTGTAAACAGTGCTAGTGCAGGATGGGTAGTCGCATCTCACCGAAGGTGAGGCGCGGTTGCCTATGAGGCAAGAGAGACTCAAACCGTGACAATGCTACTGTCAGTAGTATCGAGAACCTCAAGGGCCAAATACACCGCCTCCCCACTTTTGGTAGGCCGGGAGAAGTTTCCTTGAACACGGACGGTCAGTGAGTTGGTGTTGCTCTTGCGTATCCAGAGGACTCCAGCTATCTTCAATTCGCCAACCGCTTTCCACGAAACGGTGGTCAACCCTGCAACTGGCATCATCTTAGATACGGCTGCTTCAACGAAGGGGATTTTTAATATGATCATTCCGCGCTCAACGCCAAGGAGTACAAGTTCATGCGGTTCAAGGTAAAGCTGATCCCATGCGCTAACAGGACACAATGCCGCCGGTCGACCTGCCCCTTTGGCCATATTTGTCAAAGTAAGAAGTGCATTGAAAAGTACGTCAAGAAATGCTCCCTCAAGGCTTTTCATCAGGTAGATCCTAATGTTGCACGATGGGTTATGGGATCGGAGACGTAGAAGCAAATCATCAACGGGCAGACATGCATTGGCTAGCTTCGGACGCGCTATCGGGGGTCATGAAGAACTTCAGGCGACGTGATAGCCGGTCTTATTTTGTACATAAGGATAAAGCTAGATCTTATGTAGGCACGTTGAGGTGCATTTCCGTCAGCACGCACGCAGTTGGTGCTTGGTAGCGGAATGAAGATATTGTGCAACATTGCAGTGTCTTCCGCAGTCGAAAGTCTCAGACGCCCTATAGTCATCTCAATAGAGATTTGTGCAGTCAAATCCATGAAAACTAGTCACAGCTGAGAAAGCGTTCGATCTTCTGGTGACAGTGGGAGACGGCTACAGTGACGCAAGATGAAGGGAAGCGGACGGAAGCAGTGGCGCCGCTCTCCACAAACAAATAAAACCTTTCCATCAACTCAAATTCTTCGCACGATCAACCTTAGCTGTCTGTGCCTGTCTCGCCAGGAGGATGGCCAACTTCGATGCGTTCGCAGGCTTGCCATCCCTGTTTCGTCAGCTCAATGCAACCGCCAAGGAGAAGATTAACGCGCAAACTGCTGCTGAACTACCAGCCCGAAAAGTTCGGATTACTATAGGAGAAGATGACCATATCAAAAGGCCACGCAGAGATCAGTACGTGCTCGTGTTGGTTGACACTCACACCAACCCAGTAAGCCAAGTCTTTTATATAGTCCAATTCACACTCTAACTCGGCCCAGATTGTGGAAGACAGCAAATTTAGAGAGACGCTTTATGATACAGTCAAGAACTACTTCAACAAGGCCGAAATCCACTTCGGACGCTCCTGCCGCATTCACGTCCGCGCATTCGCCCACCCTGTAGCTGATACAGAAGACAGAAACACTGCCTTGTTCACATGGGCCTCTGAGTTCTCAGCAGCTGATCCGTTCTTTAACGCGATCGTTGTACCAAACGGCGAGATTGTGGAACTCAAGATCACCGGTAGGTACGGTGAGGTTCTCATGCTGATCTTCTTGCTGACACACTTCTCTTATCAGCATTGGAAGCTGCTGTCAAAGACCGTAGCTGCAAGCATGTATTTGTTGCAGCATGGCAACGGCCCGGCCACATATATATGCATTCTCAAGGAAGCAAATAACAAGACAACAATTGTCAAAGGATTCAGCTTGAGACCGGGCTATGATGTGCTCGGTTTACCTGCGCCATTCACCGCATTCCCGCAGGTCTTCAGAGAACTGACCGGGCGTACGAGCAAATCGCGAAAGGTACACGTGGGCGTCGTCGAAAAGAATGTGGAATCTGTTGACCGAGATGACCCTGCTGACCCAGAGGTGTGCATGCTTCACACCATAGCTGTTGGCCATACTGACACACACGGTGACGTAGCACCTGAATTCCCTCAACAACGAAACATCTAAAAACTCCAAGTCTGCACCACCGAGCGGGGACATCCGTGACCAAGGCCGCATAGACTGCGTCTTACGCAATCCGAAGTACGCTGTACCTGGACATATCCCACTCAACGATAACAACGAACGCGTCAATTTGCACGCTCTGAGTCCATCAGGAGAATATTGCAGAGAGGTCAAAAGCTTCTGTTTCTCGGGAGGCATATGGCCCTGCCGTGTGTACCATCTTCTAGGAAAATGCTATCGCGGCGAGGCATGTGCATTCGATCACTCAGCATTGGGCGAGAGCGTTCTCAAAGTCTTGCGATATAAGGCCAGGCGAATTGCTGGTAGGCGTGGGTCGAAATGCCGGAGATCAGACTGTCTGTACGGTCACATCTGCCAAAGTAGAAGGCGTTTGGAAGCCAGTGATTCGGGATGTTCTCTGGGAATGTTCCATCAGGTCGACCCTACGGTTGTCAAGTGGGTTCAAGCCGGAGTTCAACCAGTGTACGTGGGCGGAGAAATCAAGGAGCTGTGATACGTGGCAAAGCATGTGGGTGTGGTATAGCCTAGAGCCTTGGGAATAACAAACATCAATGTACTCCGCCTTTCCTGACACCATCTTAGCTCGTACTATGAAATAGCTCGAACTTACCTTCGAAATGCTGCATTTCCAGGTCGCATCCCAAAGGAGTCAGTGTCGATCACCAAGACCCAGGTTTACTCCACTCCTTCCCCATACGGTCACAACGCACCCTCATCTCAACCCCTATCTCTCGTAACCCGTAACAACGACTCATTCCATCTCTATGCCATAGCGCGCAAGTCACTCGAGCAAATCTGGTGCCAGCGGCAGAATTCCGCCCGCGACCCACCGCCAAACCTTCCCTACCCAAAGCCACGCGAGCAGAAAGCCAACACATCAACCAAAAGCAGTCACCCATCGTACCATGAATGCATAAACGTGCGGCTCGAGCCGCTGCGAGACCACGGTCGCGGGTCCTGTGGTTGCGCAAGTTCTGCACAGTAATTGGCAGCTAGCTATAGGTGGCCTACGTCTGCCACGGGGTCTTGGTTGCGACTACAAGCTTGCGGGCAAGTGGATGCAGGAGGTTGGCCGGATGCGCGGACATAGGTACGAGGCCAAACAGGGAAAGTTTCGTGGCCAGAAGTGTACTTACAGACTACAATTCTGTAGGCGCGCTGTTGTGCTTGAGCATTAGGCCGCATGTAGGCAATGGCTGGCTGTCGCGCGTTGATTTTGATGGATGGGCGGTAGTTTGGACTCCCGGAACGCTTGTCTGGACGCATGCCGAGGTGCTGTGTGCAGACGATTCATGATGTGCATCCTAAGGGATTGATGAGTCGACAATCGTGGCCTGTCTGTGTGCAGCTCGAGCTGCCAGTCCCCATTGTGCGAATGCTAAGAGTGGAGACAGCAGGGCTTCAAGCAAGGCTGCAAGGAAGAGTACTAATCACTGTGTTTCCTTGAAATTGGCGATCAAACTGTCCAGGGTGTATGGAGATCCGTTTCACCCAATCCTGCAATCCTGCCGGTCCTGCTCGTTGTAGCTGAGACACGACCACGGACAGGCTTCACCGATCAAGTCTGGTCTAGCTCTCTCCGAGCCCATCTGCCGCTATCAGCATGATCTCGATAGTCATCGACAAAGGTCGGCCGTGTGTGAAGCGTAAGAATATGGGTATTGTAAGGTATAGTAACCAGATAGTGGAGATTGACCTCCGTCCACCTCATGCAAATTGCGTCATCTCTCAACTCATTATGTGCCACCCTGTGGTACTGGTACACTCCAAAAATACATGCACCTTGTCAAAGATGCGTACTAGATCTTATGTCCACCTCTTTCTTCCAACAATGCGTCTGACCTAAGAAAGACGTCGAACACGCTTCGTTGCGCATCTAAACGCGGAGCAGAGCACCAACAACGCCAACTTGCATGCCACATGGTCGTGGGAATGCACGTATATGCAAGATAAGAAAGTGGAACGTCAAGCGGACGTCAAGCCAGAAGCGCAGAATGGTATGCCAAAGTCGCCAAACGCCTCGCAGGAAAATCGACTCGAAACAAAACGTCGCAAAGGAATTCGTCGAGCCGTGGGTGAAGTTCAGATGTGGAGGCCTCAGTCTATCAGGTGTTACTGATGATGACTCGCGCACCTTCTTTGCCGAGCACGCCCCTCTCTTTCGCCTTCGGGCTCCTGTCCCGGCCTTTCTTTCGACTGAGGAAGCCCAGCATGCCTGATGGTTTTTCGGTCTGCGTGTTCTGTACAAGCGCAGAGCTCTGGTTAGCCATTTCGGACCATGATCCAGTACCGTCGAGAACCACCTGTACGCCTCCACCCATGCTTGTGCTGCGCTGCGATCCACGCGGACGACTGTTCATGGGCCGTGAGAACGACGGTGGCGTAGGCTCGGTAGGCTCAGCGGGGAAGTAATCTGCACGCTCTCCACGCTGCGACGCTTGCGAGCATGTCGTCGATTTGTTGCCTCGATTCAAGTTGGCAGTAGCTAGTGGAGGGCTACCGTTCGGCGAGTGTGTTGTGGATCGTGGGTTGGTCATTGTTGTTGAACGTGTAGGGTGGAGATCGCCCTCTTGAGATCGCTGCGTGGCCAATGGGCGGCCCCACGGATCTTGTTGAACGGCAACTGGGACCGGTGTATGATCGCTGTTGCTCTGATTGCTGGCCCTTGATCCACCTGTAGAGTCATTAGGATCTGCGACCACCACAGCTACAGGCCGCTGATCTGCGACCACAGTGTAGTTGAAAGGCTCAAACAGTGTCTCGATCATCTTGTGCAGTTCCTCCGCCCGTATCTCAGCCTCTGTTGCGTCATCCTTCAGTGCTTCTCTGGGCTTCTGCCTGCGAGCACGTGCCTCGAGCGGTGCTTCTTCCAAAAGCAACTCCTCGAGATCGTATGTGGCGTCGAAATTCGTCTTGTCGCTCGATGGGATGAAAACGGGAGTGATCTCCTTAGCCTCCAGTGCAATGAAATCGATGGGACGGAAGAATGGGTTATCGCTAAACGATTCGAACCCGATGGCACCAATTCTCCTCTTGCGGTCTTTCTCCAATAGTGAGCTGATGGCGTGGAGACAGGGCATCGATACGGGAGGGCTGGTCACGGGATAGGTGGGTTCGCCCTTGGAAATCTTCGCGGCGAGAGAGTCATGGCTGCTGGCTTCGAAAGGTCGCTGTTCTTGTCAGCTTGTCCTTGTGGAAGTCACAGAAAAGGCTGCTCACCTTGTTGTAAATGCACTCGTAAAAGAGTACACCGAGTGACCACCAATCGACCTCACACGAGTATCCCCTGCCCTCATATACTTCAGGCGCGAGGTATGCGAGTGTTCCAGACTTGCTGGTGAGCGGTTTGTAAGGGGTGAAATCTGAAGCAACGTTCTGGCGGTCGTTAGCGGTGCGTCCAGAAATCACCTCAGACCAGAACTTACAAAATCTGCCAGATGAACGTGCCCGTCTGAGTCCAGCAGCACGTTATCAGGCTTGATGTCCCTGTGCACTATGCCCTGCTGGTGGATGTAGCGCACGGCGCATCCAAGCTCAGCCATCCAGAAACGCACTGCCTCCTCGGTGAACGTCTTTCTCGAAATGTGGAATCGCAGGTCGCCGCCGTTCATGAGATCGACTACTATGTATCTGGCACCCGTCAGTCCCGCAAAGATGCATGCTGATCTTATCTTTGACATACAGATACTCAATGTCCTGGAAGCTGTAACGCAGGTTACAGAGAAAAGGATGGTTGAGATGCTCGAGCATCCGCCGCTCTCGAATGATATTTCGCACGCTCTCTGACCGTACGACTGTGACACAGCGTCAGCACTCAGGCCCCTAGCGGCCATGGGGGAGTGCAAGCAAACCTTCATCTTTTCTTATGTACTTGAGCGCAAATGTGAGGCCGGTGTCCTTACGCTCGACGATGCGCACTTTGCCAAAGGCTCCTTTGCCGACGACGCGCAGCAGCCGGAAGTGGTTGAGGTTCACTGCATTGTGGTCAGACTCGCTCCTTCCGTTCTTCACCGCAGGCGTGGCAGGTGCGGATCAAATGCAGCAGGGGCCATGACGCCGGGCTGCAGCACCGCACAAGGCGGCCACAGAGAGTACGCACCTTGGTCGGTGAACACCACGGGCTTGCCGTTACTCTGACCCATGGCGGGCTACGATTAGGAGCGGTGCAGGCGTCTTAATCATGCATCCAGACAGGCGGTGGAGGGCAGGGCGCTGCGGGCGGGGACAAAGGTAGATTCGCTTTGGAGTGGGCAGGTCGGGCGACAGACGGGGCCAAGGCAGGGTCCGCGGGGCCTCAGGCTTATAAGGTCCTCACGGGTTCTCAACACCACAGAAAGACGTCGACGGAGGAGCACGACACACGTAGGGCTGAGGCAGCGGGCAGGAATGACAGCGAGCCTTGAAAGGAGGCACGCAGTTTTGAAGCAGCGCGTCTTGTCGGCGTGTCCCAGGGCAGGCTAGCTTCGGCGTGCTTTGGTTCTTTGGCCAGTACGCCAGCACCTCAATGCAGTTCCACACCCTTAGTGCAGGTGGCGCGCCGCAGGGAATGCCGGCCACGTTTTGCGCTGCCTGCGCTGCGAAGACTGAATGGCAGGCGGCGCTAGGGCCCGTCAGGAGTCAGCAACCCTGTCGCTGGTGTTTCTGCGATATCTCAGGCAGATGGGTCGAAGCGCATGCTGATCTGAGCTGCTCCGTGTCGCTGGCAAACGCGGCAACTACATCTCCAGTGACCGCTGAGGGACTGCTTGTTCTCCGACAGCCAAATCCTAAGTTCGAATTTGGCTGCCTATACGTGTTCAGCCTGGGGATCATCAGGGCGACGACATGGTGCTGCATCATCACCAGGGCCTCAGACACCTCATTAAAGTGCACGTCTGCTCGACGCAGTGCTGGAACCACACGGATCGTCTCCACGGGCTGACATGCACTAGGAGCATTTCCTTCTGGAAGAAAGCTTCTATGGCAGCATCTCGCACACCGAAAAGCGCGTCCCGGCACAGTCAGCCGCGACGCTGCACACCAAAAACCCGCACCAACGCCGCGCCCATGCTGCAGCACGCCGATTGCTCGAGCGCCATTGTCTAGCAATACCCCCGCCGTCACGAGACATCGGCAAAATCCTACAGATCAGACGTCGTCTCGCTCCCGTCTGATCTGCGCCAGGCCTGCCACTTTCAAAACACAGGAATGAAAAGGGACCGCCGTGCAAACATGGCTCTCTTTGACGTGCCGGCATCCAATCTCCTCCACTTCGCCAAATCTGACGTCTGGGCAGCCGGTCCATCTTGCCCAGTTCACTCCCTCAGTCTCTGTCTTTCTGCAACTATGCGACCGCCTCCACGTGGGCCGGCGCAGAATGTCACTTATCCGCACGCCTCTCCGCTGGCGTTGATTCGACCTTCTTTGCTTTTGCGTTTCGACCCACTTCCTTCTCTGCATCTTCGGCCCGATCAGAACGCAGAAGCAGACGAGGATGTGGAGGGCTTGCAGCTTCGCTGTCCCCGAGGAGCTACAGATGCACTGTTGGTTTCTGTACCACCGAACGACAAGCACCACGACCAAGCGCGGCCTCAGGCTTGGCATGGTGCTGTGCACCAAAAGTTAAGAGAACAGAAAAAGTGCAGGCTAACCGAGCGAGCTCATCAAAGACAACGTCTAGACTTTCCGCGCACACGAGATCAGTTTTCACATGGCGAACCGCTGAACTTGGCAAACGCACAATTTCGTCACGCCGTAGGACATGAAACAGATCAGCCAGAACTGTTCAGGCTGTTTACCACCCCGGACGCCAGATCAACGGATCGCTGGACTGTCACATATACGTGGTTACTCAGGGGTAAATATCTGTGACATTGCCTTGCTTCGGCGCTACGTTCGACCGCTCCTCTAGGTATGTCAGTCGTACAGCACAAGTCTCTTAGGATCTCTCATGATTCAGTTCCGCTTCGTCGGAGCATTGTCTTCCGCAGTGCATCGCGGAAGGCAATTGACATGCCGTTGTATGCTACGGTATCTATTGTCGCAAGTGGAGCTCACGCACAGAGATCTCAACTCGGCTGGACAAACCTAGTTCGTTATAGTTCTTGGTCTGCATCACGTAAAGTGATTGCACAGAAGGCACAGGGTAGGCAGGTTAGGGCGGCCTCCGGAAGCTTGTGTTGTGGAGTAAGCGCAAAAGGTGAAGGTCGATTGGATTTTGTAGACCTGGGATATTTTCTCGCGGGAAGGTCTGCAAGGGGTATTTTCGGAAACGCCTCACTGGGCTAAGCACATGTTCTAGAAGACTTCCAATTCCATATGCATGCGCAACAACACATCCACGCGAAGCTACCTACTGCATCTCGGGAAGTGGTGCATCTCCCATTACCACCTCATTGCGTCGAGCTGCACTGCATCCTCACGTCACCTTGAGCCGATCGAGCATCGCCAAACTCTACGGGCACTCGGGTACGGGCATTACTCGAGGTCATTCAAATGAAGGCATCGGTCAGGGCTCAAGTAGGGCAGCCCTTACATAGAGGATTCGGGGAGCTGTACCATCGGTTGCGGCACAGTACGCCTACCACGCAACACCACGAATATGGTCTCAAGAAACGTCGAAGTACCGCTGCATTGACCCGGGCCCTTCCTATCGGGGCTCAAAGCTGTGGAGAGATTACTGTGCCTCTCCCAAGCATGCAGTGTTGCGGCTCTGACCGCTGTGTCTAGTCGTCTGGATTCAACGCCTCAATAAATCTTGCATCTCGAGGACGTGCGTCTCTACACACGACCTGTGCTCTGCAGTTGCTACGATGTGCGCTTCGTATTGAAACACCATTGTCCCTCATCGGTCGCTGCCATATCTCCGACCTCCAGACTGACATGCAGCAAGTTAGTCACCGCTGCAGGCCTCGCACCGAAGTTCAAGATTGCACCCGTCTCAACTTGCTATAAGGTTCCACGTCACCCGAAATGAGTACTGCCGAGGCGCATGCACCGTCGCGAAGTCGAACTTCCAGGCGCGTCCTGCATCTCGAAGCCATCATTTGCCAAATGCGGGAAGGGTTTGTTTCTCGAGAACCGCATCGTGCACTCCGGCTGGCTCGTCCTCGGTCAGCCGAAGCTACCCAGAGTTCAGTGCCTCGTAGCGAACATGGCGCTCGCCCATATGTGCCCGTGACGGATGTTGCGGTCCTCAACAAACGCCAATTGCTTCCGGATCGATGTGAGGGAGACTTTGCAGCCATCATAGTTCCTTCCGCGAATGTTGTCGTTGCTATTTGTGGCACGACGACGATCGGCTCGTGGGAGAAGGAGCTGACGGCCTAGGCCAAAACAAACTTCCGCCCGCCTTGCACGGCATCGACAACCCTACAAGGTCGAGGTCGCTTACATGCACAGCGAGCGCCAACATATGTCAGATGCTTGCATCCCGGAACCCAGGAGGATGTCTTCGAGAAGCATGGCCTGCGCTTTGCGCCAGCAGTAAGGTCGCACGTTGGTCGCTGCACTACGAATTTGGCACTTCCGGTAGCGATATGCTGTGCCTCCATTCTGCTACACGATGCCCGGCGCAAAGGCCATCAAGGTGCATTCGATGTCGTTTCAGGCAGGCAAACACCGACGTTGACATTCTCGCCGAGGCACCGAGGGCGTCATCGAGATTGCCTGCAATCAAGCGAGTATGAACATGAACAGCTCAACTGCAGCATCAGACTGCATACCTAGTCGAACAGTCCTTTAAGATGGCGGCCTCATTTCACTACCACGTGTCTCGGACCCAAAGGCATGTGTCTCCACCACGCCCTGCATCGAGCAGCCTCATAACCTGGCCCCCAAGATTCCAGCCTCCACATAGTTCAATGCTGCACCACCACACTTTCATATCATCATCTCCGCTCAGGTAACACGACACTTTTCGCGATGCAGTCCGCCCCGGCTACGTATGGTGTTTCAACAACCGGCGTGGTGACCACACCCGGGAGCACGAGAACGTGGGCAGGCGGCATACCGATGACGACCTGGGTAGCCGGGCTTGTCCGCACCACGTGGCGCTGCAGACAGAATATGCACGCAATATGCGGCTCTAGTATCCAATGCCCTGGGCGAGAAGGATTACGGTATGCAGATGGTTTGTACTAGACGGCTGTGCCACCTTCCTAGAACATCGGATGCTGATTCGTAGGGTGTGGATCGATGAGGTTTTATGTCGATGCATGTCGAGGGTCGTCGAGAAGACAATATTCGGGAAGCAGAGGCCGGACCTCTCGCAGCGATGCTGCGCTGTTTCACAGCCAGAAGAACGCTGCTAATGAGCATGACTGCCTGCTTTGGTGCGATATGCCACACACTTCTCACAAGAATCTCACCGGTCACTACACTGATCGGGCGACCCTCGTTCGATCGTGTCGCCCTCGTCGCTTCGGGTACTGTTCATACTGTCCAAGTCTTTAGAGAAGGGGCATGTTGCCCGTAACAGGTACAGAGAATTTAGAAAGGTCGACCGCCTACGCACCAAGAGAAAGGTAAAGCTGCCTCCGGCCAGCCATGCAGACTCTATGCTGTTCCTAGTGACAGTCAGCGTGAAAGACTCGTGTAGTCTGTTTTGTGCAGGTAGCCTCACGGCCCAAGATGGCCCTCACAAGATCGTGCTCGAGCTGTGATGGGCTCAACTAGACAAGTCGCATGGCAAGCGTCCCCATTGCCTACTTACACCGATTGGTGACTAGCACGACATAGCCTGAGTGGAAAATCTTCTCTGTTACAATTCTAAGTCGGCTCCGTTGTAGCTGGAGGGCTTCCATACTCCAACAGCACTCTACACTCATCCCCGTCTTCACCCCCAGCCATCCCCCAGCATCCCCAAAGCGACGCACCTCATAGCTTCCCCTTGCCCGGCAACACCCTCATAATGCTCTGCTGGCTCATACACGCCACGGCCCTCCCCTGTTCATCCCAGATCCAGCACTCGCTAAACGTCCGCCCCTCGCCCCCCACACTCGTGCTGATCTCCCGCAACAGCCACTCGCCCACATCCACGGGCCCGAAAACCCGCAGCGCGAAGTCAAGACTCGAACACGCCGCGCTGTCATCGAGATACAAATGGCTGAAGCTCAGCGGGCAAAACGACAGCGCGCCGTCGGCGTAGAAGGCCAGCGCCGCCAGGTGCTCCGCGGACGTGTCGAGGGGTGTGGCGCTACGGAACCAGTCTGCGGTTGTGCGCGCAGACAGCGGCAGCGCGTCCTGTGAGTGCGGCAGCGCCTTGGCGAGGCCAGAGAGGTTCTGCGCGAAGACGCCCTCCGGACACGGCCGGGATGTGAACAGCCCCGCCGCGACGGCGAAGGCAGCTGCGAACGCGGCGTGCTGCGCGGCGCTGATCTTGCCCGCCTGCAGCAGCTGCGCTGCCGCGTCGAGCGTCGACGGCAGCCCCACGTGGTGTGCGTACTGCCGCGACGGGGGGCGCGAGTACACCAGCACGCTCCCTTGCTCCGGGGCCTGGAAGTCCGCCGTCGCGGAGAGACACACGCGCGGCGTCCCGTCGTCCTGGATCTGGCTGACTTGCACCTGGCGCGTGGCAAACGTGCGCGTCTGCCGGATTGTGCGCGCAACGGCACGCAGCGGCCGGTCCGTCGACGCGGGGCCGAGATAGTTGCCCAGAAACGAGTAGAGATGGTAGCCCTTGGGCACGGAGAGACAGGCGGCCTTGCATGCCACGGCGAGCGCGTAGCCGCCGTACGCGATGGGAAGCGCGTTGCCCATGCGCTGCGGCGGGTGGAGTGTTGTCCATGAGTTCTCGCCCAGCTGTTGGAAGGCGAGTTGTTCTGTGAAGGACTTGGGCGCGGGGTCTGCCATTGCTGGATCGGCGCTGGGTCCAAGTGTGGTTTGTTCCGGGCGGGGATGCGGGTGTGAGAAGGAGAGGTGTTTGAGGTGGTGTGCAGTGGAATGGTACTGGTAGTCGACGACTACTCGGCGTGGCGCTAGCGGGTTGCCTCGGCTGTGAAGGGAGGCACAAGTGCAGCCACGGCAGGCTTCGTCGGAGACTGCGTCGGATGTTGGCTGGTGAGTGGAAGGCTTTGATGGGGGTGTGTTGGTCAACAGAGAATGCTCGAGTCCCGCATTGGCACGGTGCGCAAGACGAGCGCACGACGAGCGCTCGACGCTGGTATTCAGATAGATGCAGAACCCAACTACCAAATGCGCTTCGCAACCATGGCGTAGCGACTCACATGCCCGAAGCTTGTGCCTCTCTCGCGCTCCACCTCGTCCTTCCTGCGCGCCTTCTCGTCCCGCTCTCTCAGCGCCCGCAACCCCTCCGCATCATCGTGGTGAATGTACCGCCTCTTCTCCTCGTCGACATCCACCACGCCCCAGCCGCCTATGCGCTTCCCGCCCGTCTCGACGCTCGCCAGCTCCCGCTCTTTCATGCCGTGGCACCGCCGGCGCGCCACGCTCAGCAGGAACATGCCCAGCAGCAGCTTGAGGGCGAGCAAGAGGAGGTAGATGATGAGGAAGACGAGCAGCATGGTGCTGGCAGCGATCGAGTCGTCGAGGGTCCAGGCGGAAAAGGGGGCCCATGGGGATGTGGAGCCGGCGCCGAACGTGGAGCGGCCGAGTGCGCGGCGGAAGACGTGGTCGATGTGCGCGAGTGCTGCGGTTGTGGTAGGCGAGCTCGTGCGCTCGGACGTCAGGCTCGTGGAGAAGGAAGGCATGGGCGGCGGCATGTAGGTGGCGACGAACATGTGGTAGGTCTGGATAGCGGCGCGGATGAAGAGGCAGGAGAGCGGAATGACTGGTAGACCCAGGCGACGCGTCAGATTTGGGTCTTGGAAGGCGTTGGAGTAGTAGTCTTTCGCTAGGACGTCGAAGAACTTTCCATAGACCTGGGGTTTGGTCTGGTTGAATTTGGTAATGTATGCGTGCTTGAGCCAGTCGACTGCCATCTCGGAGCCGAGGACGAGCAGGAAGGGGTTCAGGACTTGCGCAATGTATTTGGGGAAAATGGTGAAGCTCATGGGGATGATGCTTGAGGCGGCGAAGGAGGCGGTGGTGGTGTTGGTCGCACCGCCGGTGAACATGGCAGTCCAGGAAGTAGCGCTGTTCTGGATACTGAGGCCGCCGACCTCGACCATGTTGCGCATGGCAATGATAAGTAGCATGAGCCAGAGCTGGAAGCGCTCGACGACGTCGGCACAGGTGATTTGGAAGAGCGACTCTTTCTCAAACTTCTTGAACACGGTGCCCTTGATCTCAACGAACTGGTTGGACATGAGCAGGGTCAAAAGCGCATTCGAGTACGAGTTGACGGCGACGTTGAGCGTGATGACCTGGTAGAAGAGCGCTGTAGCATGCACGACGGTGTACACGAGCGCGAGCAAGAACATCCAGAACGGACGGATGACCTTGCTGCGGCCGTCAGGGCTGCGATCAAGCGTCTCGCGGGAGAAGAGGCACTCTAGAATGTCCTGCCCGAGGGCTGACAGTAGGCGGTCGCAGACTTCGAGAAGGTTGTAGATGACGTAGAGCTTGATGGCAGACTGGCCGCGGATACCGTGGTACATGCGGCTCGCATCGAAGCGCATCAGAACGAAGCAGCTGGCGACCACTAGCAGACCTTTGAGGATATCTGCCTTGTGGTTTGGCAGGAGCAGAGATGGTGTGGACTTGGTCCGGCGATGTCGGAAGCGTGAGTTCCGACTCCTCTTAGGCTTCGGTTCCTTCAGCTCCGGAAACTTGAATGTGGTCACCGTCTCGCCGTTCTGCCGTGCAGCAGCTGGGTGAACAGTCTGCGAGACATTCGCTGAGGGCTTCCGTGACAGCGATGGTGGGTGTTCGTCCGCTGGCGTTGCAGCGGGCGTTGGTGTGTCGAGAGGATTTCTACGCCTCTGCCACACTCGCGGCAGACCGCTGTAGACGTATGCAGAGAGATGACGGAACTCCTTGACGATGACAGAGCCCCACCACTTGATCAGCACCCCGGCAGCAAGCAGGAAGCGCAGGGGCAGGATGGTCATGACATGCATCCAGGCGTCCAGACAGGCAAGAGCGCCAAAGGCTAGCACGCCCTCGACCTGGAAGGGTATCTGCAGAAAGTTGAGCAGGCGCTCGTACTTGATGGCGGACGACTCATAAGGGAAGTCATCGGTCGACGGGCGGTAGATGTACAGCGGAGACGGCCGACTGGCGGACAGCTCCAGGGACAAGAAGGTCGGCATGGACATGGGCGGCAGGGGCAATGCTGGAGCGGATTCCAGCAGCGGCGAGGGCGCCAGCTTCTCCGTCCGGCGCTCCCCTCCGCCGTCTCTCTCGTGGGTCTGTGCCGTCTGGGTGCGTGATCGGGTTCTCGAGTCCGTCCTGCGGATGACGGGCGTGGTGACTGACCGCGAGTTCAGGCCCGGCCGGCCATGCCTCAGCTCTGCGGCCGGCGTCTTCAGCACGACAATCTCCTTCTCCTTCTCCTGCCGCGGCTGGGGACTGCGCGAGCTCCGCGGCTGCTTCCCGCCGCTCGCCGACCGCTCGTCCTTGCGCTGGATGGGCCTCTCCAGGACGACGCCAAGCACGCGGTGGTCATCGCCGGGCTCGCTCTCGAGGGCGTCTTCGAGGATGGGCGTCGCAGCGCGGATCGGGATGTTGGCCGGCTCGCTCGTCAGCTCCAACATCTGGCTCGGGGTGAGCTTGAGGACCCGGACATGCTCCGACACGCTGCTCGTCCTGCGCACGTCGCCGGGGCGCTTGATGGGCCGTATCTTCTCGCTTGTGTCCGACAGGACGGCGTCCTCGTGCATGCTAGTGCGCCTGCTACTCGGAGCGCCGTCCAGCGCGGGGCTGCGAAGATTGGTGACATCTTGCAGCGGCGTCTCGGTCTTGGTGTAGGTGTTGCGCGGGCCGTCCGCTGATGCCACATGGCCAGGTTCGGGCGTCGACGCGGGCGTGGGCAGCTGCTCCGCTGTGCGCGCGTCACCGTGTGTGTGTGATTCCAGCCCATTCATAGCGCACAGGACTCAGACGGGCAGCCAAGTGCATCTTGCAGCGTGCGTGTCGAGAGCCTGACGTCGGTCGATGCGCATCGGCTATTATCGAGGCGAGCTGCTCTCTATCGATAACAATTCTCCGGCCACCGAGTGCAGAATCGACGACAGGCCATGTCTTTGTGTGTGAAATATCCTCTCATCTACTTTCACCGCTCTGTCAGGTTCTGCCCTTCAGATGCGTCCGGATGATATGGCCCACGTTGACGACATGGGAGCGAGCAGTTGGGACGAGGTCAGTGTGCAGAGCCCACCGTCCTCGATGAGCTTGGTTCATTCTGGACTCATGCCTGGCATCAAAAGGAACTGCTCTTTTTCAGATGATGAGCCGCCGCTCCTACCTAGTCATTGTGACTAGGAGCTCGTTTAGGCTTCTTCACTGGACGATGGTCAGGCGTTCTAGACAGAAGAATCACCTCTCCATTCACAAACAGACACCAGCACACGGTACAACCGCGAGACCACCATGACACCCGTAGGCCAATTCCACCGCACCATGTGAAGTGCGAGGTGACATGCCCACATCGACATGCTTCAATGCGGCCAAGGACAAAACACCGCACAGCGCCAAATCCCTTCAAGTCAAGACCACGCTTCAGCAAGGCGCTCAGCATGCCGCCCCAGCAGCTCACACTCGTCCGCCACGCCCAAGGCTTCCACAACCTCAATATCGAAGGCCACCGCTTCCACGACCCCCGCCTGACGCTCGAAGGGCACCAGCAGTGCCGCGACCTAGCCTGGAAGCTCGACGACGTGTACTCGATCGACTGCATCGTGGCCTCGCCGCTGCGGCGAACCCTGCACACCGCGCTCCTCGTGTTCGAGGCGCTGCTGCGCTTCAAGCCCGCGCTGCGCATCCTCGCCCTCCCCGAGCTGCAGGAGACGTCTGACCTGCCGTGCGACACCGGCAGCGCGGTTGCAGACCTGGAGCACGAGTTTGCAAACCGGCCCGTGGATTTCTCCCTCGTGCCGACTACTTGGACAGACAAGGTGACGGGCATCTTCTCGCCTCGCAGCGACTGTATCGCTGCGCGGTGTCGCAAGGCGAGACACTTCCTCGCCGGTCTAGACGCGGTGCACGTCGCGGTAGTCGCGCATGGCGCCGTGCTGCACTACCTGACAGACGACTGGTACGGCGCTACGAGTGGAATCGGTATGCGACTACACACCTGCCCGCAAGACGAGGCTGACAACTGCAGGAACCGGCTGGTACAATTGCGAGGCGCGCATCTACCACTTCGACACATGTACTGATGCGGGCATCGTCGAAGCATCGATTGTCGAGACAGACAAGAGTAGATTAGAACGGACACGCACTGTGCACCGCTTTTCGAAAGAGCAGCAGGAGGAGATGAAGAGCGAGGCTGAGGCGAGCTGGTCGCGGGATGGGTATATTGTGCTCTCCGAGGGGACTGGACATCACGAGACGGATAGCGAAGAGTCCAAGTGTGGTAAGATAGAGGGCTCCAAGTCGAAATGGAGGGTGAGACCAAATGGGCAAAAGTGTTGCATCCTGTAAGATTAGCGACGGTCTGGATGAACAGTGGCCTACACATGAGATAAACATGGTCCCCACGCAAACGCTTCACCCCAACACTCACGCCTTCGTCGCTCGCCGTGCATGCGTCCCCCAATCCCAGAACCCTCAGTACTCATCCCCAACACCGCTCCAACGTCAACTTTCCCGCCCCGAGAGCGCGGATGCGGTGTGCTTAACCTCCGCTCCGTATCGTTGTGTGGCTGCTGCTTGCTCGATCCGAGGGTGCCTTCCTAGTGCTCGGGGGCGGATCCTGTAGCCACCCGTTGCCACCTGGTTTCCTGCACCGCGGAGCGTCTCGGACGGTCGGTTCGAAGCGTGGTGAGGGCGAAACGCGTATCCCTCACGACAGCGTGCAGCGTGCAGCACACAGCGTACAGCGTACAGCGTACAGCAATGCATTTCTGAGCGAGCAAGCGCTCAACTGCGTGCACGCAGGGCAGCCAGCCCAGCAAAACAATGCCACGGACATCGGGCAACAGCACTGCGAAGGAAGGGTGTCGTGTGAGCGTATCCTAGCTACTCGTTTAGGGCTGACTGTGTCAAGATGCTGCTTGTCCGCGGTTGGTGCGCGGTCCAATGACAGGCCGCGCAGCACAGGCGCCATTGTGTACGCCAAACTTCCTCGCAACATTCAACGTCTCCATAACAGCGTCATAGTGCGCGTCGGAACCGCCGGCTTCTAGTCGATGTGAAAGTTCGACAGCGATCAACGTCATAGCTGCCCCGGCAGCAGTTGCTCTCTTGCGCAGCGCGCTTCAGCAGCGTGGTCGAGGAGTGCTGGTGAGTATCTGGCGGTCATTAAATCTACACAGTGGAACCCCGAAGTGGCTATCCCCACCTCACAATGCAATCTCCCGGCGCAGATCCTGGCTGGGTTTAGAGCGCAAAGTCCCTAATTTCAGCTCCACGAACTGCAGGTTCCGTCAGATTGCGGTGCCACAGCCACAGGGCAATCGAGTAAGCTCAGCGCGTGCCTTGCGGTACGGCTGCCGATGCAACGCAATCTGCTCCTTGCATTTCGGACGAGACGCCTCAGCTGTGCCATCTCTCACCGTAGACAGCATACGACCTTCTCTGGCGTCAGCACCTGGTCAATACCAGCAAGCCTGTTCCCGCGAGTTGGGTGGGAGTACGTTGCTCGCAGCACACGACACGGCCAAACAAGGCAATGTGCGATGAAAAAGCAGCTGCTGAAAACAAGTGGCGCCCGTAGGATGACGATCAGGGACCCCAGCCACGCCAGGTTCGTCTTCCTAGTCTCGATGAGGTCAGATCTCTCCTAGCTCACCCGGTGTTGGCAACGAAACACTGCAGCATTGATCATTCCGTCGCTCCCGTTCTTGGTTGTGCCCACTCATATAACATTGTGTATCCGCTGTCGTTCTTGGTATTTCTATATTTCCTTTCTTGAGTTACACTATTCTTCTCATTCATAGACTGAAGTCTGAGATGAAGTACACATCCTTTCTTGCGGCCTCGGCCTTTACAACATTAGCGAGCTGTATGTGTTGCAATGACGTCGGTCCTCCCCTGCTAACTGGCCCCAGCTTCTGCTATTGAGGCTCGTCACGCAATTGAAGCTCGCAGAGTTGCACCTGTCGACTATGCTCTCGACAAGCGTGCCTCACCGCAGGCGCCCAACGGTTACGCGCCTGCTGTAGTCGACTGCCCGTCGACGCGCCCTAGCATCCGCTCGGCAGACAAGCTTTCCGAGTCAGAGACATCATGGCTGCAGAAGAGGAGGCCCAACACAGTGGATCCCATGAAGGACTTTTTGTCGCGTGCCAGCATTCCCAACTTTGATGCAAGTGCATACATCGAAAAGCACCGCAGCAACACGACCGCGCTTCCAAACATTGCCATTTCATTCTCTGGAGGAGGATATCGTGCTCTCCTGAACGGAGCTGGAGCTCTCGCTGCATTCGACAACCGCACACGGAACGCGACAAGCAGCGGTCACTTGGGTGGGTTGCTGCAATCTACGACATATGTCTCAGCGCTGTCCGGTGGTGGTTGGATGCTGGGCAGCATCTACGCCAACAACTTCACGAGCGTGCAGAGCATTCAGGACAAGGGCGAGGGAAGCGCGATTTGGCAGTTCCAAAATTCGCTCTTCAAGGGTCCACCCACTGGTGGCATTCAGCTCCTGTCCACAGCGGACTACTTCCACAACCTGGTCAGCACGGTCAGCGACAAGGTCGACTCACCCGCGGGCGGGTTCAACTCGTCCATCACCGACTACTACGGCCGCGGCCTTTCTTTCCAGTTAATCAACGCCAGCGATGGTGCTCCTGCGTACACCTTCTCTTCTATCCAGGATGACCAGCTTTTCGCCAACGGTGAGGCACCCATGCCTATCCTGATCGCGGATGAGCGTTCTCCCGGCGACCTCATCGTCTCTCTTAACGCGACCGTTTTCGAGTTCAACCCGTTCGAGATGGGCTCGTTCGACCCAACCACGTACGGCTTCGCGCCCTTGAAGTACATTGGATCCAACTTCTCCAACGGGGCTCTTGCACAGAGCGAAGGCTGTGTTGCTGGCTTCGACAACCTGGGCTTCGTCATGGGCACCAGCTCGTCGTTGTTCAACCAGATCTTCCTGAGCCTGGGGAGCTTCAGTCTCCCTGATTTCCTCACCTCCGTCATCACGGACGTCTTGACCAAAATCGGCAAGGACCAGAACGACATTGCCGACTACACACCCAACCCGTTCTACGGCTTCCACAACGACACCAACCCCAGCTTCGACCACGAGCGCCTTACCTTGGTGGATGGCGGTGAGGATCTCCAGAACATTCCTCTGAACCCCGTCATCCAGCCTATGCGCGCCGTCGACGTCATCTTCGCGGTCGATTCGTCGGCAGACACGATCGCGCCATCTGCGCCCAACTACCCGAACGGAACCGCGCTCATCGCGACATACGAGCGCTCCGAAACGCCAATCATGAACAGGACGTCGTTCCCGTACATTCCCGGGCACGACACGTTTGTTGCGCTCGGGCTCAACAACAAGCCCACGTTCTTCGGCTGCAACAGCAGCAACGTGACGGCGGGCGGCAACATCCCGCCTCTGATTGTGTACCTGCCCAACTCGCCGTACAGCTTCGAGTCCAACACGTCGACGTTCGGCAAGCTCGACTACACGCTCGCGGAGCGCAACGCCATGATCCAGAACGGCTACGACGTCGTCACCCAGGCCAACTCGAGCCGCGCGGGTTCCGAGTCGTGGCCGACGTGCGTCGCCTGCGCCGTCCTGTCGCGCAGCTTCGAGCGCAACGGCGACGCGGTGCCTGACGCGTGTCAGCAGTGTTTCTCCACGTACTGCTGGAACGGCACGCTGGCGAGTTCTTCCGAGCCGTACTTTCCTCGGATGCTGGCCGAGGCTTCTGTCAAGGATAACGGTGTGGGCAGGTTTTCGCCCAACGCTGTCGGCGTTGCGCTGGCAGCGGCCGTTGCGGGGTGGCTCGTGGTTTGAGTGGTGGGGCGGGGCGGGGCGGCCTTTTTGTGTTTGCATCTAGGGGGGCATTGCTGGCGCTTGTTTGTGATACCATTTGCTTTGTTTTGCATGTACATGGCATTCGTGTCGTGACCTTGGACGACCGTCTAGACTGCAAATAAGTGTGACACTATTTGCTTTGTTTTGCATGTACATGGTATTCATGTCATGACCTTGGATCACTGTCTAGACTGTGAGTAAGTGTAACACCATCTGCTCTGTCTTGCACGTACATGGTATTCATGTCATGACCTTGGATCACTGTCTAGACTGTGAGTAAGTGTGACACCATCTGCTCTGTCTTGCATGTTGGTGTTCAAGTGAACGACTGACGACTGTGTGATTACTCCAAAAGCGCAGCCCCCGGAGCTCACCGTCCAATCACACGCGACGTACGTGTGTAGACGACGACCCCTGCATGCGGCTCTTCGACATTGCGCCGATCATCTCAGCCCCCCGCCGAAAAGTTTCCCAACGTCAACCCCGCCGACTGCCCCTCCAGACAAACAAACAACGCAGCGCAAATGGCGGTCCCGGCTCTTGCGGGCGCGCCCGTGCTGTCGACGCCCGACACACACTCGTTCCAAGACCCGACACCTCCCGTCGACACAGACAGCCCGCGCCTGACGGACGCGCAGCTCGCAGCCACGTACGAGATACCGCGCACCGTCGCCGAGATCTGTGAGGGGCGGTGGAAGAGGATTGCGCTGCAGTTTCCGGATCACTTGCTTGTTGATGCGCCGCGGGTGTATGGGCTGCTGAGCCGGGGGCTGGCGGCGGAGGGGCAGCGGAGTGGGAGGGCGGGGGTCGAGGAGCTGAGCGCGCGGCTGGAGACCAACATGGGCTTGGAAGAGAGGCGGGGCGAAGAGACGCAGGGTGAAGAGACGCAGGGCGAAGAGACGCAGGGTGAAGAGAGGCAGGGTGAAGAGAGGCAGGACCAAGAGAGACGGGGCGAAGAGAGACGGGGCGAAGAGAGACGGGACCAAGAGAGACGTGACCAAGAGACGCGGGACGGCGAGCACAGGCTGTTCATCCTCGGCGACACGTCCTACGGCGCGTGTTGTGTCGACGAGGTCGCCGCCGAGCACGTCGACGCCGACTGTGTCGTGCACTACGGGCGCTCATGTCTCTCCCCGCCGTCGCGACTGCCCGTCATCTACGTCTTCACTGCACGCCCGCTCCAGCTCGACCACACGGCTTCGGCCTTCGAGGCAACGTACCCCGACAAGGCGCAAAAGGTCATTCTGATGGCCGACCTGCCCTACGCGCACCACATTCCCGCGCTGCACACGCGCCTCGAGGCGGCCGGCTACACGTCCCTCTTCTCCACCGCCGTCGTCCACGACCCCGCCTCCCCGCTGCCAAACCGCACAACGCCCCCGGCCACCGCACACGGCAACACGGCCCTGCTCGACTGGGCCCTGTTCCACATCGCCCCGCCCCCCGACTCGCTGCTGCTCATCCTCGCCTCCCGCGTCGCCTCGACACACATCTGCCCCGCAACGCCGGGCCCCACACGCCCGGCCGCCGAGGTGGCCAACACCCGCATGACCCTGCGGCGGCGGTACGCGCTGTGCACCTCGCTGTCGACGACGCCCGTCTTCGGCATCCTGATCAACACGCTCAGCGTGCGCAACTACATGGGCATCCTGGCGCACGTGCAAAAGGCCATCGCCGCCGCGGGGAAGAAGAGCTACACGTTTGTGGTCGGCAAGGTCAACGCCGCCAAGGTCGCCAACTTCAGCGAGGTTGGGGGCTGGGTCGTGATCGGGTGCTGGGAGAGCAGTCTCATCGAGTCCAAGGATTTCTGGCGCCCGCTCATCACGCCGTTTGAGCTGGGCATTGCGCTGCAGGACGACGCGCAGCGCGTGTGGACGGGCGAGTGGAGCGGCGATTTCGCCCGTATCCTGGCGGACGCCGAGGCGGGGGCCCAAAGGAACGGGGAGGGAGAGAAGGAAGAAACCAGCACCGCGACGCCGACCAGCACCGACGAAGCGGACTTTGACTCGGAAGAAGACTCGGCACCCCCCGAATTCGACCTCAGAACCGGCCGCTACGTCTCGCACTCGCGCCCCATGGCCCCATCCCGCTCCAAGCCCATCCGCCAGTCTTCCACCACCACAGCAGCAGCAGCAGCAGCAGCAGCAGCAGCAACAACAGCAGCAACAACAACAACAGCAGCAACAACAACAGCAGCCGCAGCAGCAACAACAACAGCAGCAGCAGCGCCCTCCACTGCGCTCGCAAAACGCGCAACCGGCGCCTTGGCGGCTGTCAACGGCGTCGTCTCGCCCGGCGCCGAGTTCTTGACGACTCAGAGGACCTGGGTTGGCTTGGGGAGCGATTACAACGACCCTGAGACGGGGCGCGAGACGGAGCGCGCGGCGACGATGGAGCAGGGGCGCAGTGGCATTGCGAGGGGGTATCGTGTTGGCGACGATCAGACGACGAGTTAGTGACGGTCAGACGACGAGTTGGTGACAATCAGACGACGAGTTGGCGACGATCAAACGACGAGTTGGTGACGATCAAACGACGAGTTGGTGACGATCAAACAACGAGTTGGTGACAATCAGACGACGAGTTGGTGACAATCAGACGACGAGTTGGTGACAATCAGACGACGAGTTAGATGCTTTGGCTTGTGCTGTGTGAAGACCAGCGCAACAGCGACGATTCCGAGTGTCGTTCCCGAGCCTTGGCTCGAGTGAGGGCGTACCTCACAGGGGATGCTCGTACATCACAACATGACCGACCATCTCTGGGATTTCTAGGATCTAGGGCTTGCGTACGGCCCCTTTTGCCTGGGTGCACCGCGAGAGCCATGACACCAAAATAGCATTCTAGGTGTCATTATCCGGGAGCTATAGCTCGGGTGAGTATGTACCTCGCAAACGCATCGGGGCTCGTGCGTGTCGATTGCAGTTCAAAAGAAGAGAGGACGTGACTTGGCGTCTGGTTGTGTAAATCTCCGAATGCTTGCGGCATGAATCGCACGCGCACGGTGTGGGGCACTTTACGAGATGATCGGCCTTGTATGGTATGTAGTACTATAGTGACATGTTGCGATCTGTTGCTAGAAGTACCTAGTGATCTGTTGCTAGAAGTACCTAGTGATCTGTTGCTAGATGTACCTAGTGATCTGTTGCTAGATGCACCTAGTGTGTTGCTAGATTGTGACCCACTACCACCCATGGCATGAAATCTCCCATTGTCTTTCTGGGTCACCCCAGGTACAGAGTACGCATGCAGTCCAACAGCCCAGACCTATCCCCAGCACAGAGTGTCACGACAAGACGAGCATCGCATCCCGGCTGGTCCGCAATCACACTGTAAACATGCTTGACCGCCGCCAAGCGCACTGCTCATGCTCCTTCCACATGCACCAAGTCCCTCCGGTCCCTCTGCACATCCCGGTCAGGAAGTCGCTAAGGCGGCTGTATATTTTCCGCCGCCGAGCGACATCTGCCGCCGGGGGCCCAGAAGTCGTACTCCACTCACTCACCATCTGTGGTTGTCAGACTGGTGAGAATCGCTAGATAAGTCACTGCAAACGAGGCTGTGGAGTGCGGGATTCCGCTACTGGTATCCGTATCCGAAGTGAACAGGTGAGCAGGTGTGTGTGCTCTGCTGCACGTCGAGGAAAAGCAGGCGGTCTCGCACACCATTGGATCGGCGCACCGCTCGTCCAGCGCCGGGAGCCAAGCGGGAGATGGCTGTGTGCTCTGGGCGCCGCGCATCATGCGCACCATGCGCACCATATCGCCGCTGACTGACTGTCTGCGTGCCGCCGCGAAGTGAGCGAAGACGCGCCGCCGTGAGCGAAGACGCGCCGCCGTGCTGGCCCTGCTGTCTCCAACGTCGTGGCCTCGCTGTTCTCATCGAATTAGTTAGCTAGCCAGCGGGCCGTCATCAGGAACACGACGCTGTCGCTATGTGTAATTATCGATGATCGACGTCGCATCCACAGCATCCGGAGTCGCGCGTGCTACCCACCCACCTACCCACCTAGTCAGCTAGTCAGCTAGCCTCCAGCGCGCACATGTGCCGCGAAAAGCAAACATCGTTGCATGTTCGCACGAACAGAGGCTTGGAGATGCTACCCTTCGCTGCGCAACCCAGCACCGTGCATGCAGACCTGCTGGTCGGATGCGCAGGCGGCGAATCAAGACCGGCGAAATCTCTTCCGTGCAGTAGAGCAGGGCGTGGGCCGCGGTTGGATTGGTGGAGAGCGGGATGCCCTGCACCTGCAAGACGTCACCTAGCCTGCATCGCTGGACTCGTGGAGTTGCGACGCTAACCGCGCTGACAGGCGTTGCGGGCGTGGTGGGTAAGGATGAGCGAGCGATGCTGGTGTGTAGGACGAGCGAGTGATGCAGACATGAAGGACACGGCGGTGATTCAGTTTGCTGTATTCTTTTCATTTCGGTAGTATGCTGTAGCCTCTACATTGCTACAACGCCGAGACTATGTTCTATGATTTTGCGCAACCAATGCAACCAACCCGTGAAAACACCACCCAGATCTCTTGTGTATGTACGGATGCGCGTGAGTCAAAGTGCCAGCGACGTAATGAAACATACTTGACCAAGTCAAGTATGGAAAAGAGAGTTCGGACCAGGTCTATAGAGTATACACAGGCGACTGGGGGTTCGAAAAAGCCACAAAGGCTGGGAAGAAAGTAATAATAGAGATCGGCTCGAGAGGTATCACTGCACACCAGTACCGTCATCAATCATGGCGTCATCAAAGGGACTGAGTCTGTGACGAAGCCCGGTGCCCTTTCAGGCGTCTAAGACTTGGCCTGGACCTACTACAGCCAGTTCTGTGTGTAGGTAGTGTCAAAAGAATTCATGCCGTCAAAAGCCATTAGGTTTTGCTCCATGGGCCAAGGGTTACTGGGAACGACGTCATCGAAGTTGCCAGGGATAGCTATCGCGGCAGTGTCGGCGAAGTCGGCCATACTGGTCGTGGGCATGGTCGTTGGAGCTATGCTCTGGCTCTTGGAGAAGTCGGACTCGAAAGGTTGGCTTATTGACATAGTCGTGACGGGTATTGACATGGGAGCGATAAGATTCTCAGTTGGCATGGCGGTGCTGAAGCGGTAGACAGGCTGATCTTCCCAGAAAAGGGACTCGCTGGCAGCTGACTGGGGGGCCTTGTTAAAGTCCATGTCGGCGAATGGGTTCGGCTCTCCAATCTCCGAGTGAACAGAAGAGGCAACGGTGAGGCCGGGGCCGCTTTGTTTCGACTCCCCACTGTGCGAGATTGGCTGCGCCAAGCTGTCGTCAAGCTTGCTGGGATCCAGAGGAAGGTCCCCAGCAGACCAGATGGGATCGAAGCCAGCAGAAGGAATAGACCATTGATTATCCAGATTAGGGAGACACTCTTGCGATGGAGAGGTTGAGAGGCCACCAAAGTCGAAGTTGTAATTGACAGGAGTCCCGGTGGTCGTGGTCCATGGCCACTGCTGGGTTGAAAAGTTGTCGCTCGCGTTGCTCTCAGGAGAATTGCTGCTGTCGTGGGCACCGAATGCGCCGTTCTGGTTGTTGAAGAACGAGTCTTGGAAATTGAGAGTGTCAAGACTGCCTGCCATAGTCGTCATAGGTAGGTCGTTCGGACGCTGGCCGTTTCCGAGGAAGGCGTAGAAATCGGGGTTGGAGAGCGACAGCGTGTCCATGGAGCGCGAGGCTAGAGCGGGCGCCTCTGGCTTGACGTTGTAGTTGTTGTCGCTCCTAGCCAAGGCAACAAAGGAAGAATGACCGTGCAGCGTGTGCGGGCGTGGGATCTTGTACGGCATGCCAGACACGTGGGCGGTGTTGTTGCTACGGTGACAGGGCTTGTGATGCCCGTTCGCGAAGACGGTCAAGTGACTCTCAGATTGCGCCGTCGTGAGCTTCGGTTTCGCGCGAGCCTCGTGGAGTGTCTGACGGCCAGTGTCCATCTTCAGGTCAAGAGGTTCTTCCTTGATGGTGCCACATACGCACTTGCCGCCAGAGTGGCACTGACAGCCGCTGACATGAGCTAGACTATCGTCAGAGTTGACACGGCTCAGCGCCACAGGCACAATCTCACCCGTCGCGTCGCCCTTGTCTTTGTGCTTGTCCTTGTCTTTCTTATCGCCACAGTCGCACTTGGCGTGATGAGACTTGGACTTGCGTGCGCCGCGACAATGCTCGCATTGCTTGACTGGGCGACCCTTGGGGTTGATGTGGTGGAGTTCTCGATCTGCGAAACATAGTTTAGCCCATGTCTCTTCATGCAGTAGCCTATGCTACCGAGTGCCGAGGCGTGGCATACCATTGTGGGTGCAGCCGCTCACTCGGTGACCTTTGATGCAGGACGAGCAAGCCCATTTTTCTCCGTCGATGACAGGCATCCCGGGATGATTGACGGCCGGTTGCGGTCGTAGGTGCTGGCGATAGCAGCTGCGCAGTGAGGGTCCTTAGGCCGCAGCACCAGCGGAAAGAAAGCAAAGACCAACGGCGTCGCGGGGACACTGCTGGTCGGGGATAAAGATACAGTGCGGAAGAAGAGGATCGAAAGCAGGCAAATCAATAGCAGAGGGGTATCGTGATCAAGGGAGGGAAGCACGCCGGGCTGGGCTGAGTTGACGAGGACCGTGAACGCCGGAAGAGGACCGAGGACGACAGAGTGGAGAGTGGAGAGAGGAGCGGGTGATGTTCAAGGGGGAACCGAGCGCAAGAGGCGCTGGCCGAAAGCGTGGAGCGTGGTTCCTGAGGAGACCGCCAAAACACCAGTCTGTGGAGTCGCTGTGCCGGAGTAGTGAGAGACGAGGAGAGCGGCGAGGGCAGCCTCTCAAGAAGAGGGCATGCGGACCAAGAGCCAGGCCAATTACAGGCGGCCTGTGTGTGGGCCGACTAGCGCTGCATCGATACCGTGTCCGTGCTGAAATATGCACCTCGATCCTGGCTCAGCGGCGGCGCGCAGCGAACCTGCGGTCTCCCACACGAGGCGCGGGCTCACCGCATCCGTTGGCTCGTTGGGGCGCTCTCGACGTGCTCCCCTCACCCGCTGCTGGCTGGCTGCTGGCTGGCTGCTCGCTGCCGAGCTTCGACCCACGCTGCGTCTGCCCTGGCAGGCTGGTGGGATTCAACAGCCCTTGACCTTGCCATGACCTCGTCCCTCGACTTGTCAAGCATCAGCCTGCGGAAGGCCTCCGTCTTGCGCCAGCCAGCGAAGAGTGAGTGCCCATAATGTCGCCGCATCGGCTGCAGTCATGTGTGTACTACACCATGTCGTCCATGGTGTGTTTCATGACCTTCAGAAATTGCTTTGTCGATTCATGGAGTCCCCTTCTGCCGCGACCGTCGTGGCGCACAGAGCACAACTACCGTTGCCAAGTGAAGATCGGTCTGTGCAGCTATGGTACCTACTGGCAAGCTGTCGACTTGCGGGCCTGTGCTCTCAGGTACGATGCTTCGACCCTATTATCATTATTCTTCGTCTCGCCGAAGCGCACTGTGTACGAGGCGCTAGCTACCTGTAAAGGCATCGTTTTCGGCCACGGCATCCATTGTGGAGTGGATTGCCTCCACGCTAGGTACTTCCCGCTGGTCCCTGGAACGCTGGGCAAACTGTTGGTGCTCGCTCATGCGTCGAAACGCTCTATCCGCTTCTCCACGAGCATCTGTGTTTGATGCTCCCCTTAATACAGTTCGTATGTTTTAGTGAGCCTTGGGCTTGCTGACCACAGACCCTGCTTTCGTTCGATGCTGCAGGTGGCCATTGCTAGCTCATGACTGTGCCGCAGCGTTGGCCCTTGGGTGCACAGTTGCACGTGATACCGGCTCGGTTGCAGGTTGAACAGGCCTATAGTTTGGCAGATGTCAGCATGTATCTGGCAGCTATAGGTGCAACGGGGGAACGGCCTCGGAATGACCTTGCCTGTGGAGGTGGCAAGGAAACTGGATGCTGGAGATGTGGAATCAAGTTCTCGGCTCAGCATGCTCATTAGACACGGATGAGGTTTGAATGCGCATGCAAAGCTGTCAATACATTGCACGTTTATCACGGCAAGGCGCATCTAGTAGAGGTAGGTGCTCGTTCTGCTATGCGCAGTTGATGGAATGGACGACTCTGTACCAAACTGTGTACCAACATACAGGACAGCCACATTGTACTTGGCAAGACAAGCAGTTCAACTCATCTGCCACCGAAAGCGTCCGTCGTATTGGAAATTGGCGTCCAACATCCGTGAAGCAATATGTAGTCAAGTTGTCTTCGCTACAATTCGAGCATGGGGCCATGTCATAGGCCACAATTGAAGCTCATTCTTATCTAGCCAGCGCCTAAGAGCTTCAGCGCCTTGTTCTCTCTTGGAACTGTAGGCAACAACATGTTCAAGCACTTGCACGAGCGATGCGCCAATGAGGTCTGACCTTGATATCAAGATTTTAGTGTTCGCGCCCTCATATCTTGACAACCGTCGAATCGTTCTTCCGATCCTTAGACGCTAACCGCTTGCCATCCTGAAGTAAAGTGAAGTCATATCGATCAGAACCACCATGATTTCACTTTACTTCAGAATGGCATGCGGTCGAGGGTCGTCCCCTTCGTGCTGTTCAAAAGGCGCTAGTGCCAAGCAGCGCAAAACTCCCGGTCACGCTTCTTCAACTCGACGATAACGCGAACGTCGCGTAATCCCTCCAACGCCCTCAAGCACCCAGTCGTCGCGCGCCACAACGGTCGAAGCATCCGAAAACTGCAGCACGCGAAAGATGGCTTCGAACTATGGTGACCCAGATACCCGGATGGGTGGAGGGCCAGGCCCATACGGCAATCATAATGGCACACCACCCGCGCAACAACAGCACCAGGACCTTACCGATCCCGACCTTCAGCTGCAGGAAAAGCTTCAGCAGTTCAGCAACCAAGTCATGCATTCAGGCCCTCAGCAACACCAATACCAGCAGCCAGCTCCAATGGCCCCCTTGCAGGGCGCGCATCCGCATTTCCAACCGCAGCAACGACCGACGCATTCGCCGCAACAGATGGCGCACGTTGCAATGAGCTTGGGAGAACATACCGAACAATTTGACCCCAACGACCCCAACCGAAAACGCTCAAAGGTGTCTCGAGCTTGCGACGAATGCCGGCGCAAGAAGGTACGCAGGATAAGGCGAGCTCTGCAGCATGCAGTATACTCACCGACTGTAGATCCGCTGCGATGCGACTAGCGAAAATGGACCGGAAGCTTGCTCGAGCTGCAAGAGGACTGGAGCCAGGTGCCAGTTCAGTCGACAACCCATGAAGCGTGGTCCTAGCAAAGGGTACGCTTGCTTCTTCTCAAGCTTTACAATGCACCAAACTGACAGGTACCAGCTACATCAAGGAGTTGGCAGACCGTCTTAACTCTCTCGAGAGCCAAATTCAGCAACCGCAAGGCCAGCAGTTCGACCTCCAGAATCTCACAGAGCAGAACTTTGCCGATATTCAGAGCCCGCCCCAATTCCATCGGAAACGCACACATAGCATGTCAGAGGGATTCCAAGATGCTTTCGGCCGGTCAAGCTGGTCCGGTCAGGACCGCGGTAACAACCACCCGCTCGAGCACGCCATGCTCTCTCTGCTAACGAGTCAAGAAACACCGCTGAATGGCGATCGTCGTACCTCGTTCGGTGACATGACCCTGGCTGGTAATCTCATCACAGGTTCTCACGAAGGGACGTTGAAAGCGTGAGTGGATCGATAGTGAGAACCTCGGACGCCCAGCTGATGGTCTATCAGGTACTACAATCTGATCCACCCTACACTACCAGTATTGCCGCATGACTCAAACTCTTTGAATCGCCTTTCGAATTGTCCGCCAAAACTACGCGAGGCCTTCTTCCTCTCGCTCGACGTGTGTGTCCGATCGTTTGCGCCCAGGGCATTACCACAGAATGACACAAGCGTGACCCAACTTTTACATCAGACTTTCGCTTCAGTCGATGTCGCGAAACTCGTACTCGGCGATTCGGACCCGTCACGGCAATTTTACAACAATTTAGTTTACTGCCAGTCTCTATTACTGCTTGCACTGGCATCAGACAAGCCTGGTCCTGGAACCGTGGGAAGCATCTCACAGTTGCTCGGCCAGATTGCAGGGTGCATCACTGAAGCCGGGTTCAACGACACTCGTGTTCTGACCTCACTGAAAGAACATGATCAAGACGCCTTTCAGGGTGCACGCCGTGTCTTCTGGTCTGCGCTCATCTTAGACCGGTTCCATGCTTCAAGCCGGTCAAAAGACATAATGTTGCCCCTGCACTCGGGCTCATTAACCCGTGATGATTATGCGGCACTGGGCGATCTTGGCTACCACCTTGCCCGTAAGCCTCCTTCAGGTCAGATCAACTTTGACTCTGCTAACATGATACAGGCGGTGCCAAGATTGTAGGACAGGTGGCTGCTGTGAACCGTGCAGGCAGTGTACCGAGCATAGAGCCTTCTTCGCCATTCGCGTCTCTTCCTCTGGCTGCTGCTTCACCAGAGGCCATCTACCTGAATGGTCAACTGACAGGCTATCAAGAGTCGATTGACATCACCGATCTGACGGATAATTCGCCTCCTCATCTCGCATATCACTACATGCGCGTCTTTGTAGGACGCCTTTCATCTCGGAACATACTCTCGACTGAACTGCTCGGCCTTACCAAGGAACTGCTGAGGAATCTGTCCAATGGAACCATCACGCCTATCCACCATATATGCGCCAGCCTAGTCGCAACCTCATTGGTCGAGCTCTCCGATATAATTGAGACTCAAGTCGAAGCGCACGCTGCGATGAAGGAGATGAGCGACGCCCTCAACAACGGACAGATCATCCATCGCAGTTTGGACCACGCTGGTTGGGATGCGGCAATACGTGAAATCCTGCATCAGAAGCAGGCACCTAGCCCAATAGCCAACGCAGTCCAGGAACAGACACCTTCTGCACCCGAGCCCAACATGGCCGGTCTTCAGCACCTTGCCGCCGCCGCCGTTGGTGAGCGTGAAGGAACTGAACCCCGCCCAGTCAGCAGCGGAGGCAACGGCGCGCAGAGTCAGAACCACGAATCTTCATTGGCCAACACCGAGCACGATCTGTCGGCGGCAATGGCAGCCGCAAGTGATGCTGCGATGGCACAAGCTACAGCGGCTGCTGCACAGCAACAACTGACAGCGTCATCGCCGAGCGCTAAGAACGGGAATAATTTTGAATCGAGTGCGTTGAAGCAAGATGACTTCATGGCGTCGCTTTCCTGATCATTTTATTCCCGTTTTAACGTTCTGACATAATCTAGGCGATGACATCGACATGAAGACCCTCGCTGCGCTCAATAGCCTCGATGATCGAGTACACCTCGGAGGGCCGTTTGATTGATACGCACCATCGCAGGAGTCACCGCATTCTGCTTGGATCTATTCACGATGTACAATGCGACTGTTTGCTTGACTTATACCCCTGTTTAATCGCTGTGATTGGCAAAGAAGCATGGATAGTTGCATACGCTTCATCGGCAGACGCTGATCAAAATTCCAAAAAAATATTGTCTTTGGCATTTTCCCAGTAGTCGTCAGCGTGAGCCACCCTCGCCATGCATACTAAGCGCTGTCCATCAATACACTAGCCACCGGATCAATTTCCAGCACAAGCGCTCCCCCTGCCCCCTTCGAATCACCAATACCCTACTGGCCACACACCTCTACAAGCCAACGCCCGCATGTACAACCAGCCACACTTCCGCCCCGGCTCTCATACCGCGGAAGATAAACACAACAAGTTACCCAATCGTAGTCTCGAGAAGCCGCGTTGACTCACAGATCTAATGCAAATCTCCGCCGAAGACCTCCGTTTCCAAATCTCGTATCCGGTCTTTTGCTCGACATGTGAGCCCGCAGCAAGTGGCTAGCCTGTCGCCGGTCGGTCCGCGGCGGATGCTGCATTACCGTGTCGCCGTGTCGCCGTCTGGCCGGCTTGTGCAGACCCTAGCGCGTCGCCGCTGCTGGTCATAGTCATCGCCGCTTCCACCGTGCTTTCACCGGACCACTGGGCTAAGCTTTTGGTGGCGGCGAATAAGCTTTTCCAAGCTTTTCCAGCTTTTTGGTGGGGTTCGGGTGCGCCTCGGTGGGCCTGAGCGCCGGTAAAGCCACCACAATGGAGAGGCGGTGTGCTATGCTGTGCTGTGCAGTGTTGTGCATCATCGATCGATGTGTGCGATGACAACGGCCCGCTGCGAGGGTCGTTCTGAACATGCATTCGATTTGTCTATTATAATGTTGTCTAAGATATGGCGATAGTCTTGTAATGATAAGTATGCTCGCATGCGCCAGGTTTGTAGATCGCAGGAATCTTGCTAGAGGTCGGGTAAGGATGCTGTAAATCACGAAGCTTTTTGACCACCACATGTCGCAAGATGGCACACGAACTCCCACACATAACCTTCTTCAAAGACGCTGCGTTCACAGCTTACCATGTGCCGAGACCAAGGCGGGCCCAGTTGGTCTCCATGTCTTCCACTAGTGTCAGGAAGTTGTTGTCGTCAAGACTCTTGAAGATGAAGTTGTTCAGAGCAGCCCTTCGTCCGTCGTCGCTCTGCATCGCATAAGCCTTCAGAGCCTTCTCGGCGTCGCGTGAGAAATCCGGAACAGCTGTGCGGTCGGGTCGGTCCCGACTGCTTAAAGTAGGAGGGCTGGCGAAGATACCCGATGATACAGATCCTGGTCGGTGCTGAGCATCGTCACTGATAGCGCTGAGGGGTCGCGTGGCAAGAGGACTCGTGGCGGCAGGGGTAGGGTATGCTTGCGGAGAAGATGAGGCTGGTGTGAAGCTTTGCTGCTCTTCTAAGATAGTTGAACCCTGCGCTGGCTTTGAACGACCTCTTGAGGATGGTAGAGGCGTGAGGGGCCGTTGCTGAGCAGACGTTATTCTTGCATTGTCAGTCACAATGGTTGGCTGACGCAATGGAGGCAGCTCGCTGTCCAAGCTGATGGTGCGAGCAGAGCCAGGCCTCAAATCACTGACCCGGGTTGGCAGTGGCGGTGGCCCCATGATGGCTGTCGATGGACGGCTGTGAGGACGGTTTCTGTCACTCCCAGATGAGGTGGGTGGCGATTCGCGCCTGAACGGAAGCTCTCGACGAGGAGGGAGCTCCGCAGTGTCTGGCCGCTCATAGAGAAGAGCGGTATCGGGTCGCGTGCCTGAGACTTCATGTTGCTCGATGGTCGCAACTGGCTGGTCGCGTGGCGGAAAGCTGGTAACATGATCTGGCGAAACAACTGAAGCTGAGTCTGGTCGAGGAAAGTGTACCGGAGGTGTAAGAGGGTTTGGAAAGGGGATACTCGAGCTCGCAAAAGCAGAGTTTGGACGTGTGTGAGTGGCCTCCTGTATCTGGGACTCTACCACAGTGGGCGCGGACAGCGCAGTGTAGGGTCGGCTCGAGATCTCCGAGAGTCTTGAGGGAGGGCAAGAAGGACCGGTACGCTGGTGTTCTGATCGCGCCGGCGGGACAGTAGGCTGGTTGCTGACCCTTGTTTGGTCTGAGCCTGCAGTTGAGCCACGATCTTTCGACTGAGGAGGCATCATATACAGGCCAAGGTGATGCAAGTGAGTGTAGACACGATCATAATCCTCATTTGACCGAAAGCGGATCTGAAGTCGACGAATCTACAGCAACAATAAGTCAAGTGTACAAGAAACCGTGGAGTTTGCTCACCTTCTGGTTGGGCAACTGCCACCGAATTGCGAGCAACGGGCAACGAATAATGGCGGATATCGGTAGCTGATCAGCCTTCATCTCGATGCCACGCAGCTGCATACTCTTGATGAGATTTTGTGCATCATTGATCAGATGCTCGAGATCTATCTGCTCCTACACAATCGTATTAGTTGTAATCGAAGCTCTGTTGATGGGTGAGACGTCGAGGTATGGAGTGAGGGCTGGCTGGCTGCAGCTTACTCGAACCTGCGTGCCCTGCACCACCTTCAGTAACTGGAGTGCCGAGCCACCCTGTTGGTATGAGTCGATAACGAATGTGAGGTTGTTGAATTCGTGCTTCCATTGAAAAGTCTGTTCGTCAGGGTAAGCATCTTGCGCAGTAGAGAGCTTCGCCAGCGGGAGCGAGATCATGGTCGTCATTGAGCAAGCTGCGGGTTAGTGGAAGATCAAAGGCTGTGAGTTTGCACAGTAACGACGGCGAGTCTTTTGCAGTTCAAAGACCGAATACACCAGCTGAGGTGTTTTGTCGATGTGAGGGTCAGTCGAGATGGGAGGAAGGAGCGATGGCTATCGTCACGTGACAATACTAGCGTCCGTTCGGCGCGACAGTGGAACTGGAGCCCTGGCATTCTGATGTTCATCCAGCATCGCGAACCGAACGCGCCGCGCCATTCACCGTCACCACCGCGCCTGCACCAGGCACACCGCTCAGCCTGTGCATGCACTGTGACCGACACTGTTGAAGCCTGGAGTTTATGCGCGCACTGAATCATGGCGCCCAGTAAACCGAGAGAGCCCTCGATTGAGCGCACCGAGGAGTACGACAGGTTTATTGAGGAGCTGCAAGTGTATCACGACAAGAGAGGGTGCGTCTTCTGGATTCGTGTTATCGCATTGTGCGCATACTGATGTCATGCACAGAACGTTCCTCGATCGTGAGCCCAAGGTCGCCAATCAGCACGTTGATTTATTGCGCCTGTTCAAGCGCGTGAACGATGAAGGCGGCTACGACAAGGTCTCAGACACCAAGAACAACAAGCTCGCGTGGAGGAGATTAGCAGCAGATTTCCTGCAGGATAGCTCTACTAGCCAGCTCACTACACAGGCATTCCTCATCAAGACCGCATATTACAAGAACCTAGCGTGCGCATTCCACCACAGCTAGGTGCCGCAATTGCTGACCTGTGTCTCAGAGCGTACGAGATATCGACGATACATAAGCGCGAGCCGCCGCCGAAAGAAATCCTGGAGGACATCACAGCTAAGGGGGGGGATCTCTTGAACAGGACTGTCGAGAGCTTCTACCGAGGCAGTCGCGAGGCCGAGCGGCTGAAAACTGGAGATTCGGACGACGAGGACGAGGACGGCGACGTCAAGAAGACACCAAACGCAGACAGGATGGACGTTGATGACCCAGGAAGCACCGGGCGGGCCACGAGGTCACTACGCCACGCGCCGCCGCAGCGCGTTCTCTTCCAGCCAGAAAGCAATACGAGACAGACACGCCAGGCGACAGGTCATCTGAACTCGCCTGGGCTCAATGGCTACGGCACGAGTGCGGCTGCTGCGGCCATTGCCAACTACGAACCGCGAACGAACATTCCTCTTGCGCTGAAGCAGGTCGTAACCCCGTCCAATAACCTGGACGCATACGTTGCTTCGCGCAAGAAGTACATCGCGAATAGGAAGAATAGACCGGTCCCACTGAAAGGTATGATGTTGCCTGGAACTGGCTTCCCAGGACCGAACATCTACATCCGCGCCCTGCATGCGTTACGATCGAAGGAACCAGAAGAGGAGGCATACGCACTACACCACCTCGTAAAGATCTCACATGAGCGGGGCGACAAGTATCGCTTCGACCAATTTCCTGGGCTCGCCGAGGCACTCATCGCGAAAGTCACTGATGTCGGGTCGCTCTTCTTCGATGTCAAATGGGACGTTTCGTACGTTGAAGAGGACTTCGACCAGCCGGACGTGCTGAACGGTTTGACGGGCACCAAGGACTTGCTTAAGAAGATCCGCGCGCTTCAGACCCTGGATATTAAGGATGACCTGCTTCCAGAGGTCAACGCCAAAGCCCTCAACATGATCAATGAAGCGGCGCTTATCATTCGAAATATGGTTATGCTTAAAGAGAACGCTCTCTTCGCGTCCATGATCCCAGCGATTCGGGACCTGATCGTCATTGTACTCAACCTGCCGAGACATTCCACGGTTGTCGAGTTACAGCACTACGCCCTCGAAATTGCTGAGCAACTGACCAAGTACTGGGTTCTGGACTCGCAAGACCCCGTTTACCAGTCTCTGCTCGCCCAGATCGACACTGACGACCGAGGTCGGATTATCACATCGCTGAGAGCTCTTGGTCGGATATCGATGAACCTGGAAGCTACAAACAAACTGTCAGACGTGCCTGTAAAGACACTACAATCGATCTGCGACTGGTTACTTGTTGAGGACGAGGACCTAAGGATAGCATGCTTGGACTTCCTGTACCTCTTCACAGGCTTCCCGGACAACGTCGAGCTCCTCGCGCACGTAGTGAACATCGAAGGTGTTGTGGGCCAACTTGTTAGGCTATTACAATTTGGCGCCGTTGCCTACGAAGAGAGACGCAGCACACTCAAACCAACGAAGTCTTCCACACCAAACGATGCCGCACCAAAGCTATCTTCCGCGATCATCGATCATTTGGTGACGCTTGAGGAGCCAGAACGAAGCTCGCAGTGGCTCAAGACGTGTTTCGAAGAAGAGCCGGCAGGCGAGATCACCCAGATCCAGCTCTGGTCTGCATACAACGCGGCGTTTCAAGAAGTTATGGTTGCCAACCCATCTGCTTTCAAAGCACTCATGCCAGCCAAAGACTTCATCACAAATGTTTCTACTACCTTTGGTGGCGCATCTGCGCAAGTGTTGACAGTTGGCGGCCAACCAAAGTACACGATCAGGGGGATACGACCACGATCTGTACCAGTGGACCCTAGCACGAAGAGACAATATATGCGCTGCTGCTGGAGAGCGCTAACTTCTGTGAACGGCTCGCAATCGCTTGCCAACAATGATTGCGGCGAGTTCGCCTCAGGCGCTCGAGCGATGTGGGAACACATTGTCGGCGTCCATCTCAAAGTTCCTCGCGACCAAGAGACAGGTCAATGGCTACTGGAGCCTAAGCCAGACATCAACATGGAGAATGGCGATGCAGTCGCAACTTCAAAGCCGCAAACCTACAACTGCCACTGGGCGAACTGCAACCATTTCCCTGTTGACACAGACTCCGCCTTCCTGGCCGGCCAACACGTCAAAACCCACCTCCCCGACACTTCGATCAAACAAGCCATACATGCCCGCCACAACCGTGCCGGCGACGAGTCACGACCCTCGACCTCGTCCGCGCAGCCCTCCAACACAGGGCATGGCAGCACCCTCGGCAGCGCCAACCGCTACACCCCCAACACGCCATCCCTCCACCCAAATTTCCGCTACTTCAACACCGCCACCGACGAAGCCAACGACGCCGCCGGCCTCCCGCTCTCTTCTGTCCTCGTCCTCCGCAACCTCGCGCGGCAACTCAACAAAATCCCTCCTCCCAGCGCCGTCCTCGAGGTCTCGGACTCGCCAACCCACAAACGCACGCTCAGCGCCACGGAGCCCGGGTCTCCGTCCACACACCGCATAACTGGGGGCAAGAAACCGCGTCTCAGCGACACCGCGCGTGACCGCGCGCTTGAAGATGGAGAGCGCGAGGAATCCGAGGCCAATAATGCGGGCTGGGTGCCGCGCGTATTTGCTCCTGTTAGGGATCAACTAGCTTTCGTTGCGAGCCATAATCTCACGTTGAAGAACTATATGGGAGGTTTGTTCAAGGCGATTGCTGATGGTGGGGCTTAGGGGGTTCCGCTCTTGCATGGCAGGGAGGATGATGAGCCAATTGACATGGACTTGGTCGGCAGAGAGATGCTCAGGCGTGAGCTGGCGCTCCTCAGTCGAGCTAATGCGGAGACTGTCAGTGCTGTGAACTTTTCGGCTACGCTGGAGCAGAAGGTTCAGAAAATGGCTGAGATGAGGAAGCCGGACCAGTACCATGACTCTCCACAAGATCGTGCTGAACCCGAACTATCGGCGGCCCTAGCCGCAGCGATTTATGGTGCAGAACAGCAACAGCCTGTGAAGGAGGAGAAGAATTGAAAGCACGGCTTTCAAGGAAATATCACTCGAAGGTGAGCTGCCGATGTAGGTGGCACGATGCATGGATGGTCTGTGTTCTGGATATTATGTTATACGTACACCTTCATAGATAAGGGTAGCCGAACGATTCTTCTTCCATGTTCTACAACCGCCAAGAGGAATCAATGTCATCAGAGTATTTCGTTAGGTATACACAGAACGTCAAGGGCCCTCGGCGTCTCTTGACAGCCTCGCTGGGTCAGGAATATTTCCCTCTCCATTAACATGGTGACATCTACGCCTTGACTGCCTCGTCCTGCAGCATCTGGCCACGCGCATTCGCAGGCTCAAGACCTGCCTTCGCAGGCCCGATTAGCTGCACACCGTCCTTGCTGAACCTACTGCGGTGCACATGGCAACCCCAGCTCTTCTCGACCGAGTTCCAGCACACAACACCCTTCATATGAGAGCAGAGTGCGCTGAACTTGTGCACCTGACCGCCGTCATCTTTGTAGACAGCCAGAGGCTTCTTGCCAGTGGGGTTGAGAACGCCTCCATCGCCCGGTGCGAGGTTCTCGATGTTACTGATGTCAGTTTGCAAGAAGCGCTTGTACTGTGCGTTGATCTGGAGGTCGTGGCTGACCAAACTGGGGAGCGACTTTGCGATTGAAGACAGTCGGCTGAGATTGTAGAGTGAAGCCCACAGGTTTATTTCTCCGGTGATCTCGTCTGCGATGAGCCTGCCAGCAAGGACGCCGTGAGTGAGACCGTTTCCACTGTCGCCAGTGATGATGTAGGTATGCTTCATGCCCTGGTTCTTGCCGATGAATGCCATGAAGTCAACAGGCTCGGAGATCTGTCCGCTCCACTTGTAATCTACTGTGGTGGCCTGAGGGAAGCGTGACCTTGTCCAGTCCTTGAGTTCCTTAAAGGGTGCTATTATATCGCCCTGGCCAACCTTGTGGTCACCGCCGCCAACGATCATATAGTCGTCCTTGTTATCGCATTCTGTAAGACGGACGTACTTGTAGATCTCTGCGGAGCCGTAGAAGAGGCAGTCCTCTACTGAACCTTTAGGAATGCGGATTGCGATGCATTATGTGCGGTAGTGCTCTTCCTCAGCAATGACAGACAGCTTTTGAAGAGGGAAACATGTAGCCTCGACGGCATCGGCGCACTTGATCGTGTGGCCGTCAAGTGTGCTGACGAATACTTCCTTGTGTCCCATACTAAGTATCTCAACACCCTTCTCCTTGGCATCCATACAGCGTGTGTTGGTGTAGCAGGCAAAGTTTGGCTGCTGCTTCAGGAAGTTGAGAACACCGACAAAGTACTTTGTGGGGTGGAAGGTAGCCTGACCAGCGTAGATGACAGCATCGCTCTGATCAGGCTGCCACTGCCAACCTTTGAGCGTGAAGCCTTCTTTGTATTCTGTCGCAATGCCCAGCTCCTTCGCCTTAAGCCCATCCATGATGACAGACTTAATGTCGTCAGAGTGGTTCCTGTCGTTCTTAGGTTACTGCGAGAAACCATGACCGGGGAGATGGCGGTACTCGCATTCGATGCCGAGCTGCTTCGAGATCTCGCCAATGCGATTCAAAGCCCAGGTATGAGACTCAGCGGCAGCCTTCGCACCCTTATCGCCATGCTTGTTAGCAATCTCCGTGCACCCGTCATCTAGGTCGTTGGCCCGTTGGCCAAATGACCACTCGTGCAGCCAGTCTCACCGGAGAGAATCTCACGACCTTCGATCAGGACCACGTTCAAGCCTTGAGTCACGAGCTCGTATGCAACGGAGACACCTGAAATACCGGATCCAACGATGCAGACATCTGTATCGAGATCTCCGTCAAGCTTTGGAAACTTGGGGGTGCTGTCGTAAGGAACCTGGTGGATCCAAACGGGGTTTGTCTCGCCACTGGTCTTCATAAAATGCTTGGGGTCGGTCGTGTTTGCCATGGTAACCAATGCGCGGTGCCGCGTATGTGAACAAGACTCTGTCAGGAAATGGCGAGAAGCTGCAAGGCCAGAGAAACGAGAAGCTTGGATTGAGGTAGTTCTAACCGTTTAGCGGAGATTAACAGTTGTTAGGAGCTGAGGAGCGAAGGGCGACATCTTTGTAAATAGCGGTCAAACAGGCACATGGAGGCATACATGCGACTTTTGAAGCAGTTGCTACTGAAACGGCATATAATCATGACGGCTGCACATAATAGTACACCGCTCATTGGTCACAATCGCATTGCTGTTGTTGGCGAAGGAAGGTCTGAGTGGTGTTGTGTATGCTTGATGAGACTAATGACGACAGAGTGAGCAGCGCAGCCACGAAGCTCCTCGGACAAAGACAAACAACAGAACGACACTAGGCACAGAAGTAAGTGAATACAAAGAGGAGTTCAACAGAGACAGTAAACCTCTAGATGATAAGACTAACGAGATCTGAATACACAGCGTGGTGTTTAGAGTTGAAGGGCGAAACCGGCCGTGTCAATCAGTCGCGAAATGCACGCGCCAAAGACAACGTGTGCGACGGCAACGCCAGAATGAGATCCTGTCCCCCCAGTGGATCGACCATAAACAGACCAAAGCCGTAGGTCAACTCATCGCTAGTGCAGACCGCCTTGGTGTACATTGTTTCACGCCCTCAAATGCTGCTGCCGTCAGTGCCAGGCTCATGGGTAGTCTCGTCGAATCACATACCAAACATACAAGAATGAAAAGCAGACAACGCTCATTTCTTAGCGAGAATACCCTCAGCCACATCTCTCAGCACAAACTTTTTGATCTTCCCACTGCCCGTCAAGGGTACCTCGCCGTCGCAGTCCTTGCCGAGCCAGAAGATGTGAACAGGCGCCTTGTGTCTGCCTAGCACTTGCCTTACCCACTCCTGAACCTCCTTAAGCGTAGGCTTATCTGTACCTTCTTCATGCAGAAGAAAGGCCGTCGGTACCTCCACGTAACGTGGGTGTGATACACCGACGACGATGGCACGGGCAACAGATGAATGCTGGACCAGACGCTCTTCGATCTCGAGCGGGTAGATGTTCTCACCACCTACATTCAGATTAGTCGACGTTGAGTGGAGTCCACTGCGCATGACCTACCTCGGATGATGATGTCCTTGAAACGGCCTGTGATGGTACAGTACCCATCAACATCCAGAACTGCTTCATCGCCGGTATGAAGCCACATCTCGCCGTGTTCGTCTCTGACCAGCAGCTCTGCTGTCTTCTCTGGGTTCTCCCAGTAACCTCTGCAGAGCTGATATCCTGATATACAAAGCTCACCTCTGTAGCCAATGGGAAGGACCCTATCCTGGTGATCCACGATCTTTACCCGAGCATGAGGCAAAACAGTGCCGACACTAGTAAGTCGTGCGTGTAAAGAGTCTGTCGTGTGCGCGTTGAAGACAGTGGGCGAAGCTTCAGTCAGACCATAGCTCGATGTGAAGTCCGTCATGCCAAGCTCGTTGACCATGCGCTCCATCAGCCAACGAGGTACGGGACTTCCGGCTACGATGCCAGTACGGAGTTTTGAAGACCATCCTACCGGCTTGGGCACATCGATTATAGATTCCATCATAGCTGGCACGCCATGAAGGGCAGTGCACTGCTCGTCAAAGATAGCCTTTGAACATGCAACCGGGTCGAAAGACTCCTCGGGGAACACGATCTTGCCGCCGTGTGTCAGAGTTGCGAGCAAGCCGAGCGTGAGCCCGAAGCAGTGGAATAGTGGTGGTGGACAGCAAAGAATATCCTTCTCTGTAAAGTCCATACGATCTCCGATGAAGCGAGAGTTGTTGACAAGATTGCTGCATTCGTCAGTCGTTACTTATGAAAGCTAAAATCGATTGAGCCTTACTGGTGTGTCAACATAGCAGCTTTAGGATTGCCTGTACTACCACTTGTAAACTGAAGATTGGCGACGTCGTGCGGACTGACTATTCCGTCGTAGATCTCCAAGATGTGCTCTGGTATACTCTCTCCCTCCTGAAGTAACTCGTCATACCTGATGAAGCTATCGTCATCGCCGCGTATGAGACAGACAGTCTTCAGGTTTGGCAGCACTTTGTGTAGTTCTTCGTCTTTCAATCGTTCGAGTAGTGGCTGGTTATTGAAGCGTGAAATTGTCGGTGTGGTGAACAGTACGCTACATCCTGCATCGGGTCAGTGCTGGGTCATGTTGTACGGTAGACAAGGGCTTGACTGACTTGTGTGCTTGAGTGCGTATTCCATCTCCGTTGGTGTGTATGTGTTGTTGAGTGTGACGCATATCGCACCAAGCCGTGCGCATGCGAAGAAGACAGCGATATACTTCTCACAGTTTCCACTCATGATTCCTATTCTATCTCTTGGGCGAACACCATACTTGAGCAACGCTCTCGCAAGCATGCTCGACTCGTCCCATAACTTCTTATATGTCCAACGCGCTCCAGTCCATGGTATTATGATAGCCTCGTTATCTGCATAGCGTCCGGCCTGTTGGGATAGAAGTTGCGAAATTGTCAATTGCAGGAGAGGAGGATCGAGCGGCCCAGATACTATTGAAAGGTTTGGATAAGGTGGGAGAATGTACGGGTCGATCTGGAGGAGGGTCTGGTTCAATCGTTGGAGGGCGTCATTGCGGGACTGATCGTGTATTTGCGCCATTGTTGCTACTCCGGTCTTGCTTCACCAAAAACTGCAGTGAATCAAGGCCTCTCTACAGCAACTGGTTGCGCGAGTATCAACGGCGCTTTCAGAGAGTCTGTGATGACTGGGATGGAGCGCCCACCGAGGTACCGGAAAGCAATGAGGCAGAGTGACAGCGGAGCACCAGTATACAGTAGCGTTCAGAAGCTATCAAAGAGCTGATGTTGGAAGCTCGGGGTACCGATCTTCGCCATCGTCAGTGGGGACAGGATCAAAAGCTGTTCGCTGATGCCTCGGATCTAAATCCTATGCCAGGAAAGCTCTCTTCTGTGTCATTGTAGCGTATCCGCACACGTAGGCCGCGTTATTTTCGTGCCTTTGCACCGGCTTGAGACGTGACATCCTGGGACTCGATCAGCACACCATATTTGCCATTGCTTCTTTTGGTGACAGCGCCGGTTATCAGATGCCGTAGCGCAAAGCCTCGAACTGCAGGCGTGATCTTCAAGAAATTTTCCTCGCCGAAGAGGGATCGTCACGTCGAGTGGTGAGCGACGGGGGGCGGCCGATGACCGCATTGCGCGGGATTGGCCGGCTGTACTAGCCATGGGGCGGACATTAATCTCATCTGATAAGATATCAGGGGAGACCTCGCGGCATTGGTGAGCTGTCTTGTGGGGCAAGGAAAATTTTATCAGATTGTGGAGGACAGAGGAGAAATGGCTTGGCAGTTTACAGGGGAAGGATGCCAGGGATGCAAAACAAAGTCGCGCAGCTTTACCTTCCCAGTACCAGATAAGTTCCAAAACCACGCTACTGGCAGGCCGTCTGCTCGGCGCAGCTACCGGTTGCATCAGAGTTCATCTGATAACTTTAAGTGGAGAAGGCTTCATCAGCTGCTGGTCATAGCGGATCGCATCTGATAATTTGGAATCTCTTACCGAGTTCAAATTTGCCGAAACGTGCCAGAATTGACATCATGTCTGACGACGCTTGCACACGAGCTGCAAGGCCGTTGACGTGTTGCATCCACGTCGACCTAAACACAACCCATCGGCCACCCTGCGTCTCCCACCGCAATACGAACGCCTCGTACGTTCGGTCGGCGTCGTGAGCACCGCTGAAGGGCTTGGCCTTATGACATTGGTTATCTGATCCGCGCCCTGCCCTGCATACAGCCGGCACGGCTCAGGCACCATCGCTTCACGTAGCGATTGGCTAATACTATACAGCGCCGATGCATACTATGACGTGCGCACTTCATAGTTAGTGCGATGCTGTCACGCTGTTGACCCATCGTTAAGTTCGCGAGAGCTAGAAGAAAACTGTATATTCCGGTCAAATCGTTGGCAATTGTTGACACGAGCATGTCGACTCGACGCTACGGATATAGCAGTAAACAAGGTAAGTATTAAGTGAGAGATGAAATGGAAGGGTTTCATTGTGATTATGTGAATATAGCTGTTCTAGAGCATCAAGCGGACACCCCTGACGTGCGCAGCCCACCTACCACAGTAAACTTTGAATGTATTATGTCTCTGACGCTAAAGTGCTACAAAGTCGAGTAAGAAAGAGAACATGTACGTTACAACTTGGCCAACGCATCCAAGCTTGGTCGAACCCTCTTCTCACCATCCCAGACGAATGGACTCAGTGTAAAAAACTTCTCCCTGTTGACCATCATGAGTGCACTTCGCTTATGTGGCAGATCCATGAGCTTCTCAACATGGAAGCCGTGAGCGAAGTCGTACGCCAGTACGGTGCTGCTAGTGGCTGCTGGCTCACCGACGAGGTTCCAGGTACGTGGCTCATCTAGGAACATGTAGTGCATGAGCCCAGACCACCACGCAGAGACTCGGTAAGGGCCTCTGAAGCGGATGTCACCCACGAGAGAGTGCCTGCCACGGTCATAAAGTTCCGACCGGTAGTGGGCACCCATGTGATCTTCCTGTTGGGCGCGTTAGTCTATGTATGTAATTGACCGGCGGATAAGATCGACGTACCATCGCCCAATAAACCTCAAAGTAGGCGAAGAGCACATCGTCGAAAGCCGCAAACATGGTCAGCACGTGGGGGTCTTCATGCAGTTTCCGTAGATACTCGCGGTGCTGATCCAACGTTCCCGTCTCGTTCCAACCAGCAGCGACACGTGGGTCATTCTGCCACTTGTTGAACAGAGCAAGATGCGCGGGGTTGGTGTAGTCAAGGGCAATCATCGAAAAGTGCTCTTTGAGGTGGGGAACCCATCGGCTGTAGATGACCGAACCGGGCTCGGGCTTCGGTTCTCGTACAGGATGCATGGTGTGTCGCGGTAGGGCCGGGAATTGGGTAGATGGTGCAGTCTGATGAGGAAAGGCAGGATACAGCTGGTCTCTTGGCTTTCCTGAGGCGTCTAGTCGTGGTGCCCAGACAGGACGAGGGCCGAACGGAGATGCAGCGCCCTGCCAGAAGGCGCCTCGCAGGAGAACATGACCATCTTGCGGTGAAGATGCATCAGAGGGCTTTGGATGAGGGTGAAACAAGCCGGTAACATAGAGCTCCTGGGCTAGTGCTCGAGAATCTCTACCAGCAAAGAGTACCCTAAGATTCTCGACTAGAGGGTGCAGCGAGACCAATGCATAGGCGATGAGCCACAGCTGTGGCACACTAGGACGTTCCCCAGTCCAAGAGATGGTTAGGTAGGGTGATCTACGTACTCGTGCCCAGGAACTGTTGTCACCCTTTTCAGGTGCTGCGTCCTGAGGCAAGAACGCAATATCGCTGAATGAAATAGAAGAGTTGTCCAGCTGGCTGGGTGGAGGAAGGCCGTCGCTGCTGCTGTCAGCCCTAGAGAGGGTGATCTGATTGCTGACGGCCTGGCCCTGCTGGGCCACGTTCTTGATAGTGTAGGCTGTCAGGTACGGGTGGGGAAGTTTCAGCATCAACGGCTCTGCGGTTGCATTTCCTGCCTGGTCTTGTTGCGCCATTATGCTCGATTGACCACGAAGGAAATTGAAGAGGGTTCGAATGCCGCACAGCAACTGAGGATGCCACAGTGTGAAGTGTGAAAAGGCAGTGAGGATAACAGTCGAGAGCCGAGGTCTGGAAAAAGAATCAAACCGTACCTTGTTCACTGCTATTACGCAGTGTTAGTCGTGTATCTTACCAACTTCGCGAGTTGCCGGGAAGCTGGCAAGCCCTGCCGGATGGAAAGCTCGGAGTGGGTACATATAAACGCACCATGCGGGCTCTAAATTAGTGGACCACCTTCGCGTTGCAGCCCCACGCACTTCCAAAGTAGGAATCTGCGGCGACCCTGGTCATCCTGACAATGGCGCTAAAATTTTGGTGACATCTTGTCAGTCAGGCAGCTGGTCGGTAGACCTTGAATGCTGGACCGGTGTGGAATCACATGCACTATTCAGGTCTCGAGCTGTTGTGATCGCACCATAGCTTTTTCGAGAGAACCGCTAGTTGAAATACTTTTTACCTGCATCGATACCAGGCGTGTAGCGATTTTCAAGAGCACCGTCTCGCAACAACCTACTCAGACGTCATCATGTCATCCACCCAGCAGACGTCCAGACAGCTGGAAAATACCTCCAACTCATCTTCTTCACCTCTCTACGATCTTGTCTGTGTTGGTTTCAGCGCAGCCCAGCTAGCAACTGCCATTGCAAACCGAGAAGCACGTTCCGAGTCCAGGATTTTATTCCTTGAGCGCAAAAATTCTTTCTCATGGCATTCGGGAGCGCACCTGTCCAGGTCCCGCATGGAAACACCTTTCCTCTACGACCTCGCATCCCTCCGTAACCCCAGGTCATCGTTCAGCTACACCTGCTATCTTCTCGCTCGGAACCGTCTGGTTGAATTCGCAAACTCCGACCGGCTAAACCCTCTACGGGACGAGTTCGAAGACTATTTGAAGTGGTGCGCAGAACAGTTCAAGGACCAGGTCCGATATGGCAGCGAGGTTGTCGGCGTAGCTCCAGAGGCTGAAGACAACACTGTAAGAAGCTGGAAGATTGCTGTTAAGGATGCAAATGGCAAGACATACGTTATCCGAGCGAGAAATGTTGCTGCTCCTACACCAGGAAAGCATGTTAGCGCGAAGACAGAGTCCTTGACCACCGTCGACTTCCTCGCAGGACAGCGAATCATGCCCATGGCCGACTACCTGTCACGCAGGGATGAGCTCCGTCAGCATTTCGAGCCGCGACTGAACGTCGCCGTTGTCGGTTCGGGTCAACAAACGGTCGAAATCCTGGACGACTTGCTGTCATGCCCTCGACTTGGCAACATCACAGTTGTAACAGAGAATGACGACCTTGCGCCGCTGAAGGTTTTGCAAGAACAAGAGCCATCGCAGCCACGACTGTGCTCGATCTGGTCCAAGCCGGCTTGCGACTTGAAGCCGGTGACAGGGTCATCTGAGCTGATCCAGGCCATTTACATGCGCGCGTACGAAAAGCAGGTGGCTAGCAAGGGCGAACACGTTCTTCATGTCGTCATTGGCAAGGATGCAGGAGAACCATGCTCCAAAGCCAACATCATCATCAGAGACAACTCTGCGGCGCCATTCTCAAGCAGTGGGCTCTTGCAGAGCCTGAATACGCTCGTACTCGGCTGCCATCAGCTTGGCGAGAGCTTCGAGGAGGTCCAGTTCAAGCGCGGCGCTGTCGCGGACGCTCGCATGTGGTTGATGTCGGCGAACTCAGAAGGCGGACGATCATTGGCAAAGGACATCTCGCTGCGGGCCGGAGAGGTAGTGGGCGCCCTGTCGTCACCAGCTGCAGGCAGGCGGGATGGGCTGGTGGTGCAGGCTAGGATCTAGACAGCTGTTCTGATTGGGAAGGTGCAAAGCGGGGCGTTTGTTACATAATTCAGCAAATTTTTCCTGATCCTTGATCTGATTATTCTTGTCTAATCAATCTCCGGCATCGCTCCGAGCGGACGTGTCGCCCTCTCCACCACTCAGCGCCACCCACGGCGGGCCCAACATCCACTGTGCATGCATTCGCGTGAGACTATACCCGTTGACGTTATGCTCAGGATCCGCCCACTATGTCGATCTCGGCCATCGCGTCTTGGATGGGGGCCACAGCACAGCTCCCTTGTACTCCTGCAAACGCGTCTGGAAAAGTTCACCACTTCGCGACATCGAGTGAGCCTTCAACTCCAGAGTTCAATCTGGTTTCGTGGGCACGATGACGATCAAGAAGCCATCCCTTGCGCCGTACTTGGCATTCTTTCAACTCCTCTTCTACGCAAACCCGACCTGGCTTGACAAGCTACTCGTTCTTACCGGAGCCATCTTTGCTATTGCAGCTGGTGTTCCTTTCCCGCTTATTGGTATCGTTTTTGGTCAACTCGTTGACGATATTAACGATGCAACTTGCAGCAACCGAGATGGCGCGGGAGCCAACCAGGACATGTCTTCGATCAACTCAAAGGTCCTCTTGCTTGTATACATCGCTATTGCAAGCTTTGCTTGTATCTACATCCATCTCGTATGCTGGAACATAGCATCGCAACGGCTAGCACAGCGCATTCGGGATCGTTACCTCAGAAACCTTCTGCGACAGGATCTTGCCTTCTTCGACAACCTCCAGTCAGGAGAAGTTTCGTCCCGCCTTAATGGCGACATCTCGGCCATTGAAGGTGGGACAGGCGAGAAGGTCGGCGTTGCCTTGACGTGCATATCATTTTGTGTAACAGCATACATCGTTGGATTCATCAAGAATGCCGAGCTGGCGGGAATGCTCGTTTCTTTGGTCCCTGCTTTCCTTCTGATGGCAGTGGTCGGCGGTCACTACGTTGGCAAGTACACAGTCAGCCTTGGAGGATACTTCGGATCAGCCAGTGCACTCGCCTCGGAGGCGTTGAGCAATGTTGGCCTCGTTCACGCCCTCGGTGCTAATGAGAGGCTCGAGAAAAAATTCCGTGATCACCTGGGCAATGCCCGCCACGCCGGTATCCGCAAGGCTTTCGCTGCAGCTGTAATGGCTGGGTTGCTCTACTTCATCGCTTTTTCGGCCAGTGCACTAGGATACTGGCAGGGTAGTAAGCGGATTGCCGACAGCATTGATGGCAGGGGTGACGATACGATTGGCGAAATATACACTGTCACTTTTATCCTTCTCGACGGTATGTATCTGTGTCGGACTACAAGAGAATTCACTGACCATGCCCAGGTGCTATTGTTCTCAGCCAGATCGCTCCCATGCTTCCGCTCTTTGGCGGTGCAATTAGCGCTTTCGCTCGCTTGCGCAAGGATATCGAGACGCAGCCAACCATTGACAACACCACGACCTCTGCTGAGAAGCCTACGGCCGTAGACGGCAAGTTAACCTTCCGTAACGTCGAATTTACATATCCTTCCCGCCCGGATCACCCCGTTTTGAACGGCGTCTCGATCGACTGCGAGGCTGGCAAGCTTACTGCCATCGTTGGACTGTCCGGAAGTGGAAAATCGACGATAGCCAGTCTGATTAGCAGATTCTACGACCCAAACGCCGGTGATGTCTTCCTTGATGGTCGCAGCATCAAGGATATCAACGTCAAGTCTTTGAGAGGGTTCATTAGTCTTGTCCCTCAGGAGCCCTCCCTTCTGGACCGCTCAATTTTGGAGAACATTGCGCTGGGCCTTGTCAACTCTCCTGCTCATTCTCATTTCGAGACGACACTCCTCAGCAACACGTTGGCCGATCTCACAAAGGACGTACGCAACGGAGAAGATCTTACCAAGGCTGCCGAAAAGGCAGGACCCGAAGTCGTTGAGATCCTCCGACTTGTACAGCACGCGGCAGATTTGGCTGATGTTGCTGTCTTTATCGATCGTTTGGAATTCGGCTTTGCAACACTCGTTGGTTCAAGCGGAAGCCTTGTTAGTGGTGGCCAGAAGCAAAGAGTCGCTCTTGCTCGTGCTCTGGTCCGCGACCCCAGGATCCTGATTCTTGATGAAGCTACTGCTGCACTTGATTCAGCCAGTGAGCAGCGTATCCAGACTGCCATCGATCGCGCATCCCAGGGTCGGACTGTCGTCTCGATCGCTCATCGTCTCTCGACCATTCGAAATGCCTCCAAGATTATCGTAATGAAGAAAGGCGACATCATCGAACAAGGCACACATGATGAGCTCTTGGCATTGGACGGCTCATACGCGGACATGATACGCTTGCAGACCGTCAAGGTAGCCGACGATGGCGCCTCGAGCTCAAGAACAAGCCTAGATGATGACGAGATCGACCTAGTCAAGAATGAACATTCGACATCAACTATTGCTGACACTGATGCACTTCCTGCAAAGCCAGCAGAGAAGCAAGAGTCAAAGAAGGGGGTAAATGGCGAGATTGTTGCAAGATCGATCTCGAAAACGATGGGACCAATGGTCCGCCCATACCTGTTGCTTCTACTGCTAGCCTTCTTGGGTGCTTTGATTGTCGGTGGACAATACTCCGCCACCGGTCTGCTGTTTGGTAATATCATGGGCGTGATGTCGCCATGCAATCCCTCAGACTATGTCAGGTCACAGGGAGCGTTGCTTGCCGGCATGTGGTTTATGGTTGCGTGTGTAGCCTTCCTGGCCAATTTCACCAGCTGGGCAACATTCGGACTTATCTCGGAGCGTCTGATCTACAAGGTACGCGTGCTTTCCATGCGCTCGCTTCTGCAGCAACCACTACAGTGGCACGAGTCCGAAGGCAGAAGCCCAAGCCAGCTCCTGGAGTACATCACAAAGGACGGAAACTCACTGGCCGGTTTCAGTGGCTCCATCGTTGGGACACTATTCTCAGTCATCGTTAACTTCATCGCCGCTATCGTCCTCTCTCACATCGTCGCGTGGAGAATTGCTGTCGTATGCTTAGTCATCGTACCATTGCTGCTCGGAGCTGGATACATGCAACTTCGCGCCATCGGCAAGTTTGCTGTGAAGCACGCGGGCGCTTTCTCGTCTTCGATCGGAGTCACGATTGAAGCTGTTGCGAACATCAAGACGGTTCATGCTCTGTCGATCGAAGAAGAAATCATCCAAACCTATCGGAGGTCCCTGGTTGCTCCACGCAAAGAGATGGTGAAGCAAAGCTTCAAAACCAACATTTGGCTGGCAATTGCCAATTCTTGTGGAAGTTTCATCTATGCTTTCGCGTACTGGTGGGGGTCCAAGAACATTGTCGAGGGACGTTATGATCAGACTGCCTTCTTTATTATCCTGATTTCCATGCTCCTTTCAGCACAGCTGTGGGGTCAGCTTTTCACTCTTGCTCCGGAGCTTTCCAAAGCCAAGGGTGCCATCGCACGCATATGCGGTGTGGTGGATCTTGGTAATGATCCTTCAGGTACCGCATCCAGTAGCTCGTCCCTCGAAGTCGATTCTATCGACAAGGAGAAGCGCGACATTGAAGCGCTGGCTGACTCGCCCACCCCTGCCGTCCCAGGTGGAGGTGCTCGCGTGGTCTTCCAAGATGTTCAGTTCTCCTACCCTGCGAGGCCCGGCGTACCGGTACTGACTTCATTATCGCTGTCCATCCAGCCTGGCCAGTTCTGTGCTCTTGTCGGACCTTCTGGCGCAGGTAAGAGTACTGTGCTTGCACTACTTGAGCGATTCTACTCGCCCTCCGCAGGCAGCATCTTCATCAATGGTGTTGACATCTCACGCACCCACGGTGTGTCTTTCCGCGACGACATTGCATATGTACCCCAAAACAACATTCTTTTCCAAGGCAGCATTAAGTTTAACATTGCGTTGGGCGCTAGACCTGGACACGAGCCATCGGACGCAGAGATTCAAGAAGCCTGTGAGCTGGCCAATATTCACCAAACTATCATCGAGCTGCCACAAGGTTACGACACTGAGTGCGGTGCGAACGGCTCTCAACTATCTGGTGGACAGCGCCAGAGACTGTCTATCGCTCGTGCGCTTGTGCGTAAACCCAAGTTACTGTTGCTTGACGAAAGTACCAGTGCTCTTGACGCAGAGAGTGAGAAGGCTCTGGAACTTGGTCTTGAACGTGCCGTCAAGGGCCACGGCGTCACTGTCATTGCCATTGCTCATCGACTACGAACAATTGCCAGAGCTGATATCATTTTCATGGTGGAGGGGGGTAAAGTGGTAGATCAAGGTCGACACGAGGATCTTGTGCAAAGAAGTGAGAGTTACCGCGTTAATGCTCTCCACCAGATGTTGGGTTAGCGATTTGATCTCGTACCATTATTTTCAATAGTCTTTAATAATATGCTACAGAGCATTTGTGTTACTATTCTTTCAGGCAAGCTGAACAGCATTCGGTAGCAATTTTTCATCGCCTCCGGGAATCCACACCAGCAGTGGAATTTCATGATCTTCCTGGTCACTGTCCGTCTGCCCTGGGTGCAGGTCGCACGACTTGTGGACAGGACGCTCCTTAAGCCATCGGAAGCCAGATTTCTCATACAGCCTGATGGCCGCCTGTGAGCTCTCAACATAGATCGGAAGGTTTGCTTGCAACGCGATCTTCTTACCATATTCCACCAACAACTCGCCGACACCCTTTCGCTGGGCATCTGGGCGGACCGCGATCACGTGGCAGTACAGGTACCGCTCCTTGCTCCAAAGCTTTTCTCGCGCGCCCCAAAGCGGGCCGATCAAGGCCTCGGCACGCTCCCTCTCCTTCCCTTGCAGCCATCCTATCTCGCCCTTTGTCCAGTCACTAGGGGTGATGTAAACATCCCATAGTGCCATGCCGACGATCTTTCCCTCTGAGTTTACGCATTTTAGTGTATGTTGTGTGAGATTGCTCTGCCAGTACTCTCGTGTGTGAGCAGTATGCGCTTTGCTGTCGGAGTGTGAGCGCTATCCCTTCTCAAGTTTCAAGAATAACCACTTTGGACGACTATGCGTACCGGAACTCAGACTCCGGATCTGTCATCTCCTCCGCTGTGGCTGATGGGAACAACGCCTTTGTGATTGCATCATTCTTGAAGGCTGCGAAGTACACGTCGTACACCGCGGTGATGTCTGCGGGTAAGGCCGGCAGGACTACGAAACCCATCGTGAATGTCTCAAACTGGTCAAGCGTGTGAGTCGAGTAAAGCTCAGACCCTCATCTGGATCAGTGCATGCTACTCACCGGTGTCTTAGTGGTTGAGGAACGTGATCCACACTGAGAGGCTTGGAGTCTGGACCTCAAGGAGATAGAGGTAGCAAGACCGCGTGGCGTAGACTGTCAGACGACTTTTGCTCAAGTGCGAACGAGGAACGATTATGAGGCAGGGACACGAACAACAGTGAGGCAGGCCAAAAGTTATGAGAGAATTCTGCAATTAACGGTGGATCGGTACCAAGAAGCCCAAGAGTCTCCAAGCAATTCTGAAGCATAACCGGCAGCTGTGAGCACAGCTCGATGTTGAGAATCCCGGGGCCCTCGTCACCAGCAAGTTAGAACTCAGGGTTGCTGTGGAGCGAACATGGAGTCGTCATCGGCTAGCGCATCCATCACCACGCACCTGCAAATTCATGGTCAATCACGCGCCACCGACATCAAAGAGCAGCGATCCGGCGTGCACCGAATGTTGGTGCCTCACCCGCAGCTGTGTCTCTTCCCTGGCATGTGAAGCTTATCAGATCCGCTGTAAGCGAAAGCCTTCCCGCGAGGGAAGACAGGATCTGCCGAGATGAGAGCCCTCAACACCGCAAGACAATTCATCACACATCCATAGAACATGAACACTTTCCGCGGCCCGCAATCAGCGCGTACTTTGTAGAGGCTCACCCAAGAGATGCACGAGCATGCGGCATGCAGACGTTTTGTAGCACGAAACTATCAGCCTTCCTGTCAGTCCAAAAACCAGTCGTTGATCGATGCAGCAGGTCCCAAGCGATGTGAATTGTGCTGTTGATCGGCCAGAGGGCGCCTTACCTGAAATCCCACACATCTAGGCTGATCTGGCTCCCCCGAGCGTCGGCCGCTGTTATCAGATGAAAGAGGATCTGCAGCCCGCCGATGTCACCCTGCATGACGCGCATTTAGCTGCTGCCCCAACAGGCAGCTCCGTCCCTTGCTCAGCAACGATAATGCTGACACAAGAATTATCAGATGCAGCTAACTGCAAGCCCTCCCACACAAATTTTATCTGATCCGCTAAGTGTGGGGTTTCGGCACCTCGGACAGCATGATTTTTATTACAGCTAAAGGGGGGTAATGGACTAAGTCGACCAAATGCCACTCAGTGACTTCGGCATTTACGTTAGATAAATCGACATATTTGACGAGCGACGGCGTAGACAGACAATCCCTGGCTTCGCTTCGAGTGACGAAGATGACGCGGGCGGCTGCTGTCCTAACAGCTCACGCTGGCCGCGCTGAGTACGGACCTACATCCTGGTCTGAGGTGTGGGGTGCTAAGTTTTTCTCTCGTAGCAACGGGCGCTCTGGTGGAGTGCTCGGTCTATTCAACTCTCTGTGAAGCTTGGCCTACTATACGGAGATTCTCCCTGGGACAACTCGCCGGACACAAGAAGACTCTACTCCTCCATCTTCTTGCCACGATTTACAACCCTACAATCTCAAGAGAAAGACCTGTCTGCCCATGAGAAATGCATCTGGCAAACGGTGAACAGACTCTGCGCTATGGTGGGGCAGCGCAAGAGAAGACCGAGGTCAAGGTCAACGCTAACGGTACAATGGACGTCAATGAGAACGGTGTCTACGCAAGTGGGCATTCTCAGACGAATGGCCAATCCACCGAATCCAACAAGATGGAAATCACAGCTCTCAAAGGGCAATCACTAGATGCAGTGCTGGACGCTATCCTTACAGCGTGGACCATCCTGATACAAAGATACCAAAGAGACATCTTCCATCAGTTCTCGTGGGGTGTTAAAGGCGCTGGCTCCGACGGGCGCCAGTGCGTTCAGACTACGGATTTAGATGTGCTCAATCACAGCAACGCTGCAAGCATGGCCTCAAAGATCCACGATGTGAGACTGAAACACGTCTCATTGGACGGAGCCACTATCTTCTTGAACGACGGCACAAAAGAAGAGGTGAGAGCCGCAAACAATCGTTCTCATACCCTCGCTGATGATGAACAGTGGACTTTCGAAGTTTCTGTTGATTTTGGAAAGAGCCCATTACAAGCAACTGCACGATGGCAACCTCCCGGCATGTCACAACACCAAGCTGTGGCTGAACTGCAGTTTTTCTCTTCTATTATTGATACCCTTTCGAGTGCGCCTGATACCCCAATTTCTGACTTCCTTGCCATCTCAGAGTCCGAGCTCGACGAGATCTGGAATTGGAACTCCCCATTACCTCCGGACATGCAGACATGCATGCACGAGCTGGTTGCAGAGCAAGCTGGGAAACAGCCCGAGAAGAACGCTATCGAAGCTTGGGATGGCAACTTGACTTACAAACAAATTGACGACTACTCCACCCATCTGGCGCAGATCCTGCGGTCTATCGATGACTCGCCAAATCAGATCATTCCGGTCCTGTTTGAGAAGTGTCGCTGGACGATCGTTGCTGTGCTTGCAATCATGAAGGCAGGCGCCTGCTTCTCGCTGCTTGACCCAGCTCAGCCGGAAGGTCGTCTACGAACGGTTGTGCAGCAAGTCAGTGCCACGACATTCATCGCGTCGAAATCGCAGGCTTCGCTTGCCGCGCGAATAGCCCCTCAAGCTACCATCATCCCGGTTTCTGCATCCAAGTTTGAGAAGGTGTACAGTCCATATGCCGAGCAGCAACCAAAGACAACATTGCCGAAGGTTTCTCCATCAGCCGCCCTCTACATCCAGTTCACCAGCGGGAGCACGGGTCTCCCGAAGGGATGCTTGATATCGCACAGTCAGTACACGTCTGGTGCGATTCCGCGTGCTTTTGCTGTGGGCTACCGACCGCACTCTCGAGTACTCGACTTTGCCAGTTACGCTTTCGATGTGTGTATCGACTCCATGCTTTGCACGACTGCTCACGGTGGAACTCTGTGCACTCCCTCTGACGAGCGCCGAATGAACGATCTCAGTGGCGCCATGCGAGACATGCGAGTCACACTGGCTGGTATGACTCCCTCAGTAGCACGCACTCTAGATGTGGACATTCTCGACCAGCTCGATTCGATTGCGCTGGGTGGGGAAGGCACTTCAATGAGTGACGCCGCTTCGTGGGGCAAGAAAACGAGAATCGTCAACGCCTACGGCCCCTCAGAGTGCACGGTCGGTGCCACCATCAACGGCGATGTTGGAGCCAAGCCATACATCACCATGGGTACTGGAACAGGCGCTGCCATTTGGCTCGCTGATCCTGAGGATCACAACAAGCTTGTTCCAGTCGGTGCGGCTGGTGAGCTTCTCATCGAGGGTCCCATCGTCGGCATGGGTTATCTGAACAACCCGGCCAAGACCAAAGAAGTCTTCATTGAGGACCCAGACTTCCTGACAAAGGGCAGCAAGTCTTTCCCTGGCAGGCAAGGCAAGCTGTACAAGACTGGTGACCTTGTCCGCTACGACCCAGATGGCTATGGCGAAGTCATTTTTGTTGGCCGTCAAGACCAGCAGGTCAAGCTTCGCGGACAGCGTATCGAGCTTGCAGAGATCGAGTACAATATGCAGAAGCATCTACCTGCTGATACTCAATTGGCCGTCGAAGTGATCAAGCCTGGAGGTGCAGGAGAGCAGACACTTGTTGCGTTCTTGGTCGAGCAAAGGAGGAGCGGCATGCGTCACCTTGACGGACAAGTCTTCGGTAGCTTTTCCAACAAGTTCCAGACCGCGCTCCAGGAGATGACAAAGCACCTCTTTAACGATCTACCCAGCTACATGGTGCCCAGCGCCTATATTCCTCTCTGGAAGATGCCGCTTCTTGTCTCATGCAAAACTGACAGGAAGAGGCTGCGTGATATTGGCAACGGCGTCACCCGTCAAGATCTCCGACGCTTCAATGCTCTACTTTCTGAGAAGAAGGAGGTAACGACCGAGATGGAGCTCAAGTTGATTCCTGTGTGGGCCAAGATCCTTGGTGGGGACGCTGACTTCAGCGCCAACGACAACTTCTTCAGCATGGGCGGCGACTCGCTCAGAGCTATGAGACTCGTACCTGCCGCTCGCGAGCAGGGCGTCATTCTGACCGTTCCCGATATCATGCTGAACCCTACTCTGTCTGCTATGGCTACCAAAGCTAGGCCTATCTCCGAGGAAGATACGATTGAAGTTCTTCCATTCTCGATGATCGGCCAGGATTGGGACGAGGACAAGTCCAGAGCCGAGAGCGCTGAGCTTTGCGGTGTCGACGCGTCGAACATTGAAGACGTCTACCCCTGCACGCCTCTGCAGGAAGGCCTGATGGCGCTGTCAGCCAAGTTCCAGGACGCTTACGTCGCTCAACGTGTTGCCGATCTTCCTGTCGAGACTGCTAACCGCCTCAAGGAGGCTTTCGACAAATCTGTCGAAAACTGCCCAATCTTGCGCACCCGTATCGTCAACGTGCCTGGCCGCGGTCTATTCCAGGTTGTGCTCACGGATGGCCAACTTGTTCGTGAACATGGCTCTGTTCTGACAGAGTACCTAAAGACTGACCAGGCTGAGGCCATGGACCTTGGAAAGGCTCTCTTCCGTTACGGTGTTGTCCGCCCTGAAGGCAGTGATAAAGCACACTTCATCATCACCATGCACCACGCAGTGTATGATGGCTGGTCCATGCCTCTTGTCTTTGACCGCATCAACCGAGCGTTCGTTGGCCTCGATACTTCGCGGCCTGCCACGTTCAAGAACTTCATCAAGTACCTCACCAGCCAAGACCCAGCAGTGTCCAAGGCCTACTGGAAGGAGCGTCTCAACGGCGCAAGCCCACACCAATTCCCACCCCTACCTGAGAAGGGTTACACCACACGCGCCGACTCTCTGCTCGAGCATTACGTCACCATCCCCACAGCAGCCCACAGCAAGCTCACTCTCGCAACCATCATCCGTGGTGCCTGGGCGCTGACATCCTCGCTCTATATGGGTCACTCAGACATCATATTCGGCGAGACGCTCACCGGCCGCTCCGCACCCGTCAACGCCATCGAGGAGATCGAAGGCCCCATGATCACCACCATCCCAGTGCGTGTGCGCATGAACCTCGACCGCCCAATTTCCGAGTTCCTGCAGCAAGTGCACGCCCAGACCGTCCAACAAATCCCGCACGAGCATCTGGGACTGCAGAACATCCGCCGCGTGAGCAAAGAAGCACGCCACGCGTGTGAGTTGCGCACCGGACTCGTTCTGCACCCCAAGGAGGACGAGAACTGGAACCAAGGAAGGACGCTTGAAAACGCGCCGGGCGATGCATTCTTGCCTGCCGATGACGCCGAGGCAGCGCGCGAGGCACTGAAGTTCAACACCTACGCACTCATGCTTGTTTGCACGCTGGACGAGAACGGGTTCTTGGTCATGGCTAGTTTTGACTCGAAGTGCATTGCCTCGCCTACTATGGAGAGGGCGCTTGTTGTTCTTGATCGCATCGTCTCTGCTTTCCTTGGTAACCCTGAGAGTAAGCTTGGTGATGTGGCAGTCTTGGACCCGGAGGAGATGCAGGATGCGCTCAAGCTGAGGCCGAAGGATATCATGGTGGACAGCGGCATCGATATGCTGCCGGCTCAAGCCTCGAAAAATGACCAGGCAAAGGCACTATCGCCCAACGAAGAGAAACTCCGCGGTCTGTTGAGCCGCATCTTGGGTATGCCCGAGGCAGAAATCAACCCTAGTGATAGCTTCTTCGAACTAGGGGGCGACTCCATCGGGGCCATGAGGCTTGTGTCTGAGGCCAGATTGCAGGGCTTGAACATCTCAGTTGCGCAGATCTTCCAGAGTAAGTCACTCTCAGAACTCGCCTCAAGCATCGGCAATGAGAAGGAAGACAAGTTGCGGGATGTGCTAGCCCGCATTCTGGGTATGCCCAAGAGCGATATCAGCTCCAGCGACAGTTTCTTCGAGCTTGGTGGAGACTCGATCGGTGCCATGCGTCTTGTGTCAGATGCACGCACCCAGGGACTTAGCATCAGCGTGGCGCAGGTCTTCCAGAGCAAGTCGCTGTCCGAACTGGCTTCACTCGCACAGGAGACTTCATCAGGCGAACCGGAGGCCAATATCGATGCTCCGTTCGCTGCTCTCGGGGCCGAGGCGAGCATGTTCAGTGCTGATCGCATGGTGTCCTACCTGGAAAACCCGGAGTGGGATATCGTGGATATATATCCTACTCGACCTCTGCAACAACTTGCGGTCGAGGGCACTGTGGATCTGCCACGCTACTCTCTGCGTTACGAGCTGATCAAGTTCACCACTGCCGTCGACCAGAAGAAGCTTGAGCAAGCTTGCCAGGAGCTCGTCGCTCGCAACGAAGTTCTGCGCACCGTCTTCATTGTTGACGGCGGCAAGACATTGGGTCTTGTGATCCGCGACCTGAAGGCGCCTTACAGCGAGGTCACTGTTCCCGAGGGCGAAGACATCAACAACTTCGCACACACCTACGTGCGTGAAGACATCCAGGCACCGAAGCCACACGGCTCGTCCTTCGTCAGCTTTACCCTCTTCACTTCGCCCTCAACAGGTGCTTCTACACTGGCGTTCCGCATCTCGCACGCCCAGTACGACGAGATCTGCCTCCCTCTCCTCTTCGACCAGCTCTCCGCTCTCTACGCCAGCACTGAACTCATCGAAACCCTGCCCTTCACGAAGCACGTAAACCACGTCGTCCTCAACAATATCCCCAAGAGCATCCCGTACTGGCAATCCCTTCTCGCCGGCTCCCAAATGTCCATCCTAAAGCCCGACATTCCGCTCCAACTTAAGAGAATGGCAGACATCTACCTCGAATTCGACATCTCCGCGCGCCCCAAGGACATCACAATCGGCTCGCTCCCCACCGCAGCCTGGTCCCTCGTCCTCGCTAACCGCCTCAACAAGCGCGACGTCGTCTTTGGCGAAGTGGTGACAGGTCGCAATCTGGGTGCGCCCAGTGCGGACCGCATCTTCGGACCCACGTGGCAGTACATTCCGTTCCGCGTGCCGTTCAAAGCGGGCTGGACGCATCTCGACCTGCTCCGCTTCGTGCAGGCGCAGCACATCGAGTCTGCTGGCTACGAGAGCATGGGCTTAGCTGAGATTGTCGAAAACTGCACCGATTGGGATAAGAACGAGGTTACGTGGTTTGACACGGTGGTGCATCAGGCGCCGGCGTGGGTCGAGGAGTTGCCGTTTGGGAACGGTGTGGAAGCCAAGTTTGAGACGGTGTATCCGCATGCCGAGCCGTTGAGGGAGTGGAAGTGTCAGGCTTTCGTCAAGGAGGGCGGGAAGAAGCTGGGTATTGAGATTGTTACGTTCGAGGAGTGGATTCCGGTTGCTCATGACGTGTTGAAGGAGGTTGGCCAGGCGTTGGAGGATCTGCAGAAGAAGGCTGGTGAGCCTATCTTTAAGGGAGCTGGTGAGGTGAAGCAGCAGTCTTTGGAGGATTTCGAGGGTGTGATGTGATAGCCGTTTCTTGTCTAGAGGCTTGGTTCTGATGTTGGTGGATATCTTTGGCGTTCGGTCTGCTTGCCCTTGCTCTGATTAGCTAGCTATCGTACTATCATTTTATCTATACCATGCAATGTCCTCCTTGCTTTGCGATCTTATGGCACTGACGCGCTTAGTCGCGTCGCCACGTGCTTTCAGTAAGGTACCGTCGACGGTAAGCAGCGTGTAGTCTTGTTACCAGTTCTTTGCTTGGAATGTGTTGAGTCACTGCTTCTTTGACGTGCTACACGGACGGCAGGCGGCACCAGCTATGTCAGGAAAGTACAGTGGCCCTGTTAATACCTCCCCGTACTCTTTGATGAGGGCCTGAGGACAAACCCGCAAGGTAGCCTTGAGCCTGTCACTACCATCACCATTAATACCGTCTCGCCGGGGTTCATACTACTATACCGCCTTTTACGGAGCCTGTTCAGTAACAAGTACCTGTCCTAAGCAGCCGCAATCACGATGCAGCTCATCCACAGTATCCTCTTCGCCGTTGTCGCAACCGCTCTCCCGTCGACTGTGCAGGACTCAAATCAACCGCAACTCATTGGCAGCGATGGAGCCTTGACGACAAGCGGTCATTGCCACGTAGGCCAGCACTACTGCTTCAACTATATCATCGATGACCTCAGTATGTCCTTCATCTTCTCTATTCCTACCTCTTTCGTCGAGCCTCGTGTTCACCGCCCATGGCTAACATGGCGCAGGAGTAGCCAAGCAAGACATCCTTCACCAGTACTGCGATCAGAGGGCAGCGTACGACTGGCAGAGTTGCAACACATGCAAGAGGGTACCAGTCCCACTGCCTAACTGCTGGGATGGGCCGGGTGTCTGGTCGAGTTTGTTCAACTGTACCGGTCCGAAGACGTTCAAGTGGCTTGAAGGGTACCACGATGCCAGTGTTGCGAGCGCGTATTCTTCAGAGCGTTGCTACGAGTAATATTGACGAGCACAATGATAAATGACTGGCTCCTGCATGATCGTTGACGTGTTATGGGTGAACGCTTCGACGCTCGAAGATGACGCAGCTGTCACAGCACGTGACGCGCTTGGCGATAGAGCAGCTTGAACGCCATCATGGCAGGCACAGCTATCATCAACTCCCATCTCGCCGCCCACGCCCCGACCGCCCCTCGAGACAAGCAAGCCTTCACCGGACGACTTGTCTCTCTACCGCCATTATGGCACCTCAAAAGGACACCATGTTTCGCTCGGCGGACATGTCCTTGACCCAGCTCTACATTGCGAACGAGATTGGCCGCGAGGTCGTCTCTGCGCTTGGAGAGCTCGGCGTCATGGACTTCAGAGATGTGAGCTAACACGCGCCCATTGCGATGGCACTGCGGGTACTGACGATGCCAGCTCAACGCCGAGACGACGGCCTTTCAGCGCACCTTCACCCAGGAGATCCGCCGCCTCGACAACGTGGAGCGTCAGCTGCGCTACTTCCACGCCCAGATGGACAAGGCGAGCATCTCGGTGCGCTCCATCTACGACTTCAACAACCCCTTCACCTCGCCCTCGGCCTCGGAGATCGACGAGCTGGCCGACAAGAGCCAGAGCCTGGAACAGCGCATTGCCTCGCTCAACGAGAGCTACGAGACGCTGAAGAAACGCGAGGTGGAGCTAACAGAGTGGCGCTGGGTGCTCAGAGAGGCCGGCGGTTTCTTCGACCGTGCCCGCGGCCAGACCGAGGAGATCAGGCAATCTTTGGACGATGACGACGATGCGCCTCTCCTCCGCGACGTCGAGCAGAACGCCTCCGGCGACGCCTCTGCCGAGCGCTCGCTCACCGTCATGAACATCGGCTTCGTCGCTGGTGTCATTCCCCGCGAGCGTATTGCGGCCTTCGAGAGGATCCTGTGGCGTACCCTCCGCGGCAACCTGTACATGAACCAGACCGAGATCCCCGAGCCCATCATCAACCCCGAGAACAACGAGGAGACGAGCAAGAACGTCTTCATCATCTTCGCCCACGGCAAGGAGATTATTGCCAAGATCCGCAAGATCTCTGAGTCGCTCGGTGCCGACCTGTACAGCGTCGACGAGAACAGCGAGTTGCGCCGTGACCAGATCCGGGAGGTCAACACTCGTCTGAGCGACCTTGCCAGTGTTCTACGTAACACTAAGTCGACCCTGGACGCCGAGCTGACTGCTATCAGCCGCAACCTGGCTGCTTGGATGGTCGTCATCAAGAAGGAGAAGGCTACCTACGAGACGCTAAACAGGTTTTCGTACGACCACCAGCGCAAGACGCTTATTGCTGAGGCTTGGGCGCCCACCAGTGCTCTTGGACTCATCAAGTCCACCCTCTCCGACGTCAACGAGCGCGCCGGCTTGTCTGTGCCAACCATCGTCAACCAGGTCAAGACAACCAAGACCCCGCCGACCTACTTCAAGGTGAACCGGTTCACCAACGGTTTCCAGACCATCATCGACGCCTACGGAACCATCAAGTACCGCGAAGTCAACCCTGCGCTGCCCGCCATTGTCACCTTCCCCTTCATGTTCGCCGTCATGTTCGGTGATGCTGGTCACGGCGTCATCCTTCTGCTCGCTGCCCTGGCGATGATCTACTACGAGCGCAGACTTGAGCGCAGCAAGCTTGACGAACTGTTCTCCATGATGTTCTACGGTCGTTACATCGTCTTCATGATGGGTCTCTTCTCCATCTACACCGGTCTGATCTACTGCGACGCCTTCTCTCTTGGGCTACCCTGGTTCAAGTCTATGTGGGTATGGGACAACGACGGCAAGGGTCCTACCGCCAGCCGTGTTGAAGGTCACACCTACCCCTTCGGTCTGGATTACCGCTGGCACGACACGGAGAACGATCTGCTCTTCTCCAACAGTTACAAGATGAAACTCAGTATCTTGCTCGGTTGGTGCCACATGACCTTCTCACTCATGTGGTCGCTCGTCAACGCACGCTACTTCAAGACACCCATCGACATCTGGGGAAACTTCGTTCCAGGTATGATCTTCTTCCAGTCCATCTTCGGCTACCTGTCGTTCTCCATTGTCTACAAGTGGTGCGTCGACTGGGCTGCCAAGGGTCAGGACCCCCCATCTCTGCTGAACATGTTGATCTACATGTTCTTGCAGCCCGGTACCCTAGAGGACCCCGATAAGCCGTTGTACCCTGGTCAGGCAACCGTGCAGGTTATCCTGCTGCTTATGGCTCTCGTCTGTGTTCCTATCCTCCTGTTCTTGAAGCCTTTCTATCTCCGCTGGGAGCACAACAGGGCTCAGGCTCTCGGATACCGCAGCATCGGCGAGACTGCCCGTGTCAGTGCTCTGGATGACGATGACGACACTCCCGCCAACGGCACCGCCAACGGCGGACGTGAGAGCTTTGGAGACGACGACGATGGCATTGCAATGATCACGCAGGACATCGGCCACGGTGAGGAGCACGAGGAGTTTGACTTTGGTGAGATCATGATCCACCAGGTCATCCACACTATCGGTAAGCTTGACATTCCTCTGACCATTCAGTGTTTAACTAATGCAACCTAGAATTCTGTCTCAACTGCGTCTCCCACACGGCCTCGTACCTCCGTCTCTGGGCCCTGTCTCTCGCGCATCAGCGTCTCTCGATCGTGCTGTGGGAGATGACGATGAAGAACGCCTTCACATACACGGGCATTCTTGGCTCGGTCCTGATGGTCTTCATCTTTGGATTCTGGTTCGCGCTCACGGTCATGGTTCTGTGTGTGATGGAGGGCACAAGTGCCATGCTGCACTCGCTGCGTCTGCACTGGGTCGAGGCCATGAGCAAGCATTTCATTGGTGATGGTGTGCCGTTTGAGCCATTTAGCTTCAAGGCGCTGCTTGAGGAGGATCCCGTTGAGTAGTGTGGTTTTGTATGTTTGTAGGATAGCGTAGCAGGACGTTTATAGAACTGTACAACGTGCACGTTTACACAGCGCACGCTTCGCCATGCTCTCAGGACTGCACCTCGACCTTTTTCTTTTTCTTCTTACTCTCGGTGAATCCCTTCCTCTCCTCCCCTTGCAGCCCGACAGCCTTCAAGACTGCAAACCGCACATGGTCGACCCCCAAGCGCTTCCCGTCGACCAGCGTCTCACTGCTACAGGCCAGAATCTCGCCCAGAGCGGCGCCGCCGTGCGGGGGCGCAATGTCCGGCAACAGGGTCCTCATCTCGGCCCTCAAGGCGTTCACGGTGCCCTTGGCCTTCAGCTTGGCGCCCTTTGCGACTTTCTTGATCTCGCTCGCCTTGGGAATGTACAGCTTATCCATCTTGCTGAGCACGACCTGGTGGCTTACACCCGCGAGGCGCAGGCTGGCGAGGATGCTGCGATCCTTGTCCTTGAGGCCATGCTCGGCGTCGAGCAGCACGAAGACGCGCCGCAGCGCCTTGCGGCTCTGGATGTACTTCATGATCTCGACGCCCCAGCTCGTCAGGCTGCCGGAGCCGTAGCCGGGCATGTCGACGATGACCAGGCCGCCGCGGCCGACTATCTTCTCCTTCCCCGGCCCGCTGTCCTGCGCCCGCGTCTGGATCCGCACACCGGGCTCTGCCGCAATGCCGTACAGGTTCATCGTCTTGGTGAAGCCGGGCGTCGATGAGGTCCGCGCCAGCAGCGCGCGGGTGTTGCACCCCATCACCGCGTTCAGCAGGCTGCTCTTGCCCACGTTCGAGCGCCCGATGAAGGCCACTTCCGGCACGTCCGTCTCGGGCAGCTTGCGGAACTGCGCGATGCTGCGCAGCAGCGTGGCGTGCTTGCCGTGCTTCTCGAAGAAGCTGTTCGCGTGTGCTGTGTTGGCCGCGCTGGGCGCCGCCGTCTCGTAGTACCAGTTGTAGTCGTGCGGGCCCGAAGGCGCCGTCTCGGGGGGTGTCTTTGTCTTCGACTTCGGGTACGAGAGGAGGGTTGAGGCCGTCGAGGGGACGAGGCCGTCGGTGTCGCGAGACCCGGGCGGCGCGACTTGAGTGCGCTGCGCTGGCGAAGGCGCCGCTGGCAAAGACGCCTCTGCCGACGCTGCAGGCGCCGGAGCAGCGTCACGTGGTGGCCGCTCGGCCTGGATGCGTATCGTGGTGCCGTCAGTGAGCGTCACCGTCTCGGGCGTGGGAAGCCTCTCTGCTCCAGCCTGCGCCAGCCTCGCGCGCGGCCTCAGGCGCAGCCCGCGCCTCTGCTGCGCCAGTCCTCGCGCACAAGCGCGACACGTCCATGTCCATCTCTTGGTCGGCAAAAAGCCCAACATTGTAGACGGCGCCGTCGTCCCGCGTCGCCGTAAACTTGTCGCCGGCCCGGTCCCTGCGCTCCCCCGAACTTTTCGCCGCACAATCTCCGCGCCGCACAATCTCCGCGCCGCACAATCTCCGCGCCGCACAATCTCCGCGCCGCACCATCACCACCACCTCCGTGCCGCACCGTCACCACCACCTCCACAATACACAACACACACAACCCATCATGTCCTCCGCGCCGCAAATCCGCGCCCTCTACCGCCAACTCCTGCGCGAACTCCCCCTCAAACCGCAGACAACACGCACAGCGCACCAGAAGCTATCTGCCGCCTCGCCGCTGCAGAAGCGCGTGCGCACCTCACTACAGTCGCCGTCCGCGCCCGCGCCCGCGCACACCGCGAGCCAAGCGGCGCAGCTCGAGCAGTTCGTGCAGTACGCGCGCGCGCAGCGCGTGTATGCTACGCTGATTGAGCGGTATAACCCTGGTATGGGGATGAGTGAGGAGGAGCGTGTTAGGCTTAGTGCGAGGAGAATTGGGATGAATTTGCCTGTTGAGTTTGCGGGGGAAGAGCATAGTGAGGGGGGCCGGGGCGAGGGCGAGGGAAAGTGAAGTGAAAGGAGAAGGGGGAGGGGAGATGTGTGTGATGTGAGAGGCCATGGGACCTTTCTGTGGTTGTGCGCTGGCGAGGACGGATTGGCTGGGACCGACGAAGGTTGAGGCACTCGGGCATATGGGATGCATGCTGCACGTGCTGTGTATATTGTGTATGGCAAATGTTAAGATGCTTCACAGGCAAGAGTCGTGTCTACGAGTAGGTGGGTGACTGCAATTGATTTCCAGTGAGAGGGGCTGACAGTGCCAACAGAGACGTGTATGTATTGCCACTCCTACCGTCGCGACAGAACTCGTTCTACGCTTACCACCGCCTATAGCCCGGTACCTCCGCCACGCGGCCTTGCTGGCAGCTTGTGGCCGGGATTCTCGCGGTACCTGCATGCTTGTCAGTCACTGCTCGACGCAATTCACATCAACGGCCAACACTTACTTGGTCACGATCCTCTCAATCGAGTCCAGCCCCTTCTCCAGCACATCCATCCTCGGTCCGTAGCTCAGACGGACAAAGTGGTGACACGGGCTGTCGAACAAATCACGGCGCTTGCTGGGGTTCAAGTCGAAGAAGATACCCGGCACGACAATGACCTTCTCCTGCAAACACGCGTGGAAGAAGTTCAGCCCGTCGTTGATGCCCTCGGGCAGCCCGCTCAGATCCAGCCACAGGTAGAAGGTCGAGTTGGGCATGTACGGGAACTTGAAGCCAATGTCCTGCAGTCTGCCGATGACGTAGTCGCGCTTCGTGCGGAAGTGCATCTGCAGCGCCCGCATCTCGTTGCGCACCCGTGGCGGGCTCAGCATCTCCACCGCCGCTTCCTGAAACGGCACGTTGCATCCGCCGTCGAGGTAGGATCCGCACGACCCAATGGCGCTGATGAACTCCTTGGGGCCAATGACCCACGCGACTCGCCAGCCGGGGAGACGGAAGCGCTTGGTCAGACCGTCGATGATCAAGACGTCGTCCTCGTCAACATCCTCGACATTGTCGGCGGCTGAGATGACGGTGCCGTCGCAGTTGGTCGTGTAGTTGTAGCCGCAGTAGAACTCGTCCATGATGAGCGTTGCACGGTCACGGCAGATGTTCTGGATCTGCGCAAGCTCGGGGTTCGTGACCATCTGTCCAGTGGGGTTCCTGGGGTTGGACGTCAGGAGCACTGATGTGCCACGGGCAATCTCCTCGGCGACCTTGTCGGGTGACATATGGTACTGATCCTGCTCGCCGAGAGGAATGGGAATGGCTGCGATGTTCTTGAAGAGAGACAACATCTCGTTGTACGCTGTGTAGTCGGGGATGAAGAAACCCAGGTAGCAGTTGCCCAAGACAGCGGCGATACGGATGAGACCTGCGCGGCCACCGGGCACAATACACACGTTCTCGTATGTGTACTGGCTCTTCCTCCACTTGCGGTGGTGCTCGTTGTAGAGTGTCGCAACGGCCTCACGGAGAGGCTTGATACCGGCTGTAGGGCCGTATTCGCGGCCATGTGCACTGATGTCTACTTCCTGCATATGTGTCAGCCTCTGGCTAGCATCTGGCTCAAAAGCTCGACTTACCTTGGGTCTTTCGAAGCAGCCCTGGATGCTATCGTCAACCTCCGGCGCTCCCTGACCAAGGTTTGCCCACTCCTCGGGTTTGTCTGTGAAGTTATTCAGCTATCGCTCCAGAATTTACGCACAATTGATAGCAACTTCATCATGTTGATCTTTGCTCCCAATTGTGAATACACTGGTTTGAGACGTACCAGCGAAGCCGTGCTTGTATGCTTGTTCGGACGTCCAGACAACACCGGTTGTAGAACGAGAGGGGTCGAGACCGGCGTGAGGCTTGTGGCCTTCGTGCGCTTCGCGAAAGTTGCGGTGGATGCTGGAGCCCAGCTCTGGCAGTAGACGTCAGTGAGCCAGCCCAAAAGTGCCATGTTCTGCCAGCCGACACCATCCTCATAGCTCAAGCTTGACTCCAAGCCTCTTATCTACTCGGAGCATTCCTTGCCGACAGCTCCAGTCGTCTGTTGTTCTGAAGTAATGCTCCGCTCCATGTTGAACCTAGCTCGCCGCTCCACTTGTACTTACCACTGCCACTCGGCTCCTTGGTGCTCGAGAACCTGCGCTGGCCATGTCCAGAGCCCACCTTAAGGATAGGCACCTTGTCTGCGGAGAACGACATTTCTGCTGCGTTGATGATCTGCGATGCTGGGAAACAAGCTTTGCTATAGAAAGCTTAACAAAAGCGGGGCAGGGTCCTGTCGTGGAACCTCCAAACTCAGAAAGAAGCAGGAAAGCAGCTCAAAGGTGCTGAAGAGGAGTCCTGGAGGGGGGAGAAGATACGTGGGGTAGGGCGAGGAAGCTGCATCGGGCCTTTATACTCGTCGATACGTGTGCCCGCCCATACACACCGCAGCTTCGCCGCCATGTGCGCGTCCAAGATACGCGCCGCCTCCTGCGCAAACCCTCCCGTCTTCCGGTTCCCGATGTTCTTCCCGGATTGCAGCTACGACTGCTGCTACGGAGCCAATCAACGAATTCGCGCGTCAGGACGTGCATGCGCAAGTGGCATCGAGTGCAGCACGTAAAGCATCTCACACCGCTGTGTCTTCCAGACCATAATGATGATGCAGTGTGAGTGCGACGATAGCACTTGCAAACAGCTGAAATCTGGCAACGAGTACCTTGCGGGCTGCTCTGTTTTTGTAAGTGCATCCGTCGACGTCCGGACAGCTGGCTCCAGCTATCCAAAGTCAGCATTGAGGCTCTTAAAGTTAGCGGTTCGGTGCGGCTGACATCATGCGTACTCCTCGGATAATGCCTCATTTGTCTCAGCCCTACATAGCGATCCGGTCAAGAACCGCTGGCCTACGAGCGACTCCTGCTATTTGCGTCGCGTTGGCGGATACTCAACATTGACAACTGATGAGTACGATGCTTCAATTGCTTCTGATCAACTCGTGCTCGCTACACGTTTCAATTGTATCACCATGGCTAGTGTTCCCGAGTCTCGACCCATCGACGCCGCACATAACTTTTCGACTCCTTACAATCATCACCTCGTAATCAGAAAGTCGTCTAAGCCATCGATCTCCTGACCTTGCCCTCAACCTCTTCGCTCTCACTCTTGCCCTTCCATTCCACCGTCACCGTGATGCCCCGATCATCGCCCTTCTCCTTAGCATACTGCAGCGTCCCCTCCAGCACCTCGCCCTTCTTGAACTTCTGCTTCGCCGCGACCTCATCGTCTAGCAACAGCACAGCTTGATGCCAGTGCGTGGGTGTGTTCGCCGGCCCAGTTGAGAAGCCCAAGCCCGGAATGCCGTTGTTCTGCCAGTCCACGTCGTCGATAGTCTTGATGTCCTGCTCGCTGCCGGGGTGCACGAAGATGGTATCGAACCATATAGCGATGGCTTGTAGGGACTCAACATCCCGGTCGAGCGTCATGTGCAGTGGGATCTTGAAGCTCAGGTCGCCGATGGACGCGGTCTTCATCTCGAGGAGGTGCGCGTTGGCAGACCCGCAGAGCGCGGTGGGAGGCACGTCGAAGACGCCGATTTCGCGGTGGTTGAGCAGGCCGCCGGGAATCATGGAGGAGAAATCAAAGCCGTACACGTCTTTCCAGAACTTGGCGCCTGTGGCGTCCGCAATCCACTCCTTGTCTGCGATCGGCGCGAGGCGAATGTTGCAGTGACTGGGCACCAGGAGGCCGTCGTCTTTCAAGTACATGTCACGCGCGCGGAGAACAGAGTCCAGCATGCCCTCGAACAGCAGTCCATAGCCCATCCACTCGGAGATGATGATGTCAACTTTGTCCTTGCCAATCTGGCGCTGCGTGTTGAAGTCCTCGATACGGCCCTGGATGACCTGAATGCGATCTGCGTAGCCGTTCTTTTCGACATTCTCCTTCGCGCGAACAGCGATCTGTGAGTTGTCGACTGCGAAGACTTTCTTTGCACCGGCACGGGCGCAGAACAGCGACAAGATACCTGTGCCGCAGCCAACATCAAGGACGACCTTGTCTTTGAAGACGGACAGGTTCTTCTCGATGAAGTCCCGGTAGCCTTCTGTGCGGACGCGGTCCTCGATCATCTCGCGGTGGATGCTGTTGCCTTTGTAGCTCTCAAAGTAGTCCTCGTCCCGGTCGCTAGTGACTTGCAGCCGTGAGAAGTCCTCTGGCATATCTTTCTGGAGCTTGGCCTCGAATTCTTCATAGTCGACGGCCTTGGTCTCGATGTCTTGCATGAGATCTCCGAGCTCGAAGAGTAGTGCATCGTCTTCGAGCACTGGTTGAAGGTACTTGTCGCTCAAATCTTCTAGTGTGATTTTCATGTTCTTGGGGTCTGTGCCCTTCTGTGCTTCTGATCGAAGGCAGTTTACGAGCTTAATGATGTCGATTTCATCAGCCTCTGGAAACTGTCAGTAGTCGCCCAAAGAGGAATGGTGTGGCAGGCTCACTTGAACCGAGACTCTTGACTGTTGCGTTCAGATCGAAGCCGTGCTCTGATGTGCAGTGCGAAGACATCTCTGAGATGCGTGCAAACTGCTTGTTGCAGAACAAGCATTTGAAGGTTGTCTCATCAGCCTCGCTCCTCTCCTCGACGATGCTCCCAACTGAGCTTCCTGAATCCGACTCCGAGTCTGAGTAGTTGCGCGGCATGTTGTTTGAATTTCCCGGCTCTTTTTATGTGTACTGTACTTTGGTGAATCTTGCGAGTAATTCGTCAGAAGTACAGTCTTTCAGTGTTGCCCGCGCTCCTAGAAACTTTATGCCGCTAGTGTAAGTTTGTGCGAAAGAAATGCAGGGGTGCGGGGCTGGTTGGTGGGGCCTCCCGTAACTTTAGACCCTTTATCTCACTCTCCCTCTATCCCGATCACTCCTTTATACTCTTCACTGTATGCCTAGGCATGGCCATTCAGGAAATGACATACTATCGCTACCAAATGAACTAATTAAATCTACGTCTGCACTTCACCGAAAGCTCAACAGCATGACTGATCACTGGTCCTGCGATTCACTCTGAACCCGATCCATCAGACTCGCAGACATTGTTCGACTTTCAAGCCATACTGTCAGGAGTCTTAACATTTTCCACCGTCCCAGACTTACCATTGGTATCGCCCTGACCATCTTTGCTTCTACTAGCAACATCATCGTTCCCACTAGATTGCGACAAGAAGAACGCCCGCCACTCCGGCGAATTTACAAACCCCACCATCTCAGTACGGATGCCCTTCTCTAAGATCTCCGCCTTGAATGTCTTGAACCTATCGATCTCCTCCCCGGTAATGGATGGCGTGAACACATGTCCAGACATACCCACAACAGCCTGAGCCAGGCACTCCCGTAGGTACGGGAACGATCGACCGAACTTACCTGTGACGGAGCTCAAAGTTCTTCGTTCGCGTTTCACTGCTCCACCATGTTGGTCTTCCAGCTTGCGACCTTCGAAGAACCTTAGGAACTCTTCCCCCACGTCGTTCTTTGCAGGGAGGTCAATGGCGCGCCTGTTCGTCTCAGCGATGGAGAGGTGGCAATACATCTCGAGCCAAAGCTCTTCATCTGGAAGCCACCACTGAGTCTCTCTAAGCTTTTTACTAGCCCCACGGCCGTAGAGTTGTCTGCGCCATGCGTTGATCATAGAGATGTGCCGTGGATTGTCCCATTCGATCAGGCCATAAGGAATCTTCTTGAACTTTTGTTCCTGGCGTTTGTTTTTCCTAGTGTTCATGCACGTCAGCCGAAGCAGAGTGTCGTCACGCTGTCCGACGACAGCTTGACGGCGGACACTGTCGATTGGAACGAGATATGTGTGTTGCTTGTTTGCATTCTGGATTGTCTCCGTGGAAACCAAAGAGCCTGCAGAAGCTACTGTGGAAGCCACTGATGTTGCGGACGTTGCGCTACCTGACGTGCTGCATGTCTGACGTGTTTTTGCCTCCTTTCTGCTATCTTGTGCAAGCGGGGAGCCAGGAATATCGTCTTGATCGGTCCGCCAACGCTTTGGAGGAGGAAATAAGCGCATCGGAGCAGCTGTCCCAATTCTGTTGAAGACGACTGTGGCAGAGGTTCGGATGTACGATGGATCAATAGGAAGAAGGGCAACCTGTACACAGCATGCGAAAGAGGGCTAAACCCGGGACTTTGTCCTCGCGTCTAATGAAGGACGGGCAGTGTGACACAATGAGAGTAGAATATGCGCAATGCGAAGGCATCAAACTCAAGTATGTTCTAGAATCCAAGCGCAACATCACGATTGTTTCCCGACTTTGTTCGAATTCACCCTATTTCGTGAAGTATGTGGACTACCTCCAGGGCAATTCTAACGGTTCTACTATGCAATCCTCTCTTTCCCGCTGTCCTGCTCCTGTCCATCGTTCTTCGCTCCGATCAGATCCCGACTAAGCCGCCACAGATCGATCTCCCGCTCAGCGCAGCGCCATTCCTCCTCAGTTGCGAAGGAAGCCCTTCCAATCTTCGCTCGTTGTACCGACGTTTAGCGGGAGTTGTCCCAATGGTATCGTTATTGGCGGCACATGTGCCATTGTCCGCGCAGGCAGCGCTCTCATTGGCCAGCTCGTTTAGCTAGCTCCCGCCCCGCACTGTAGATAATTGTCTACCACCATAGTACTCCAATCGACAGTTCACATAGCCATAGTCATCAGCCATATTCAGGAGTGCGCGAGCCTCTTGGATCCAGAGTTGTTGGGGCCTTTTCCAGGATTGAAAGACGTGAACGGCCCAGGTAGGGATGTTAGGATAGCGCTGTAGAAGGTCGTAAGGGTCCACGTCGAGGAGAGCGCGCTCCGGAGTAGTGTAAGTGTTACCCATAGCGGATGTTGGAGGTGGTCGGTGCAGTGGAGATCAATGCTGATGTGTCAGGATACTTGATGGAAAATTTGATAGCGCAGTGACTTTATGTGGGAGACGTCGGTGTCTCACCCTACTGACTGATGTCTTCCATCCAACTACCTTTCTTCTGTCTCGCTCAGAGACTCTGTTTCAAGTTCTCCAATTTCGCCCCCAACAACCGTGCATGAATTACGTTGGCGACAACTAATCGACTCGCTGCGCTTCCACCTGTCATCCTGGAGGTCAAGTGCCAGCTGTTCCAACTAGGAGTCCACCTTTTGTACCGACTCCCGTATTTCTTCTGGCTTGGGTAAGCCACCTCCCTCGTTCTGCACCGCACCGTTGTCCCCATATGTCTTCAATTCCGCCTTCTTGCAGAAATGTACCACCTCTTTCCATTCTCCCTGTCTCTCGCTATCATCCACCAGCCATCCTGAATGCTCCATAACACCGAGAGCCATCTCGCGCAGGAACCACCAACTAGGAAGCCAGTTCAGCTTCGCCAGCGCTCGGAGCTTGAGGGGATTGAACAACGCGGCCTTCGTGGTGACGTTATCCATCATGTCTGCCTTGCTGAATACCACTTCCCACATGGTATGCGCGATAGCATCGACGCGTCGAGAGCCGATAGGATTCTTCGTAGGCTCTATCGGGAAAAGTGAACCATTTCTGTGCAACGCGGTCATAAAGATCTGTTGAGCCATGATAGGCGGCGCATGTGGTTGAAAGGGTTGAATGTAAGGATGTGGAGGCTGCTGTGGTCTGAAGGGTGAGATCGAATCATGCTGGGCGCCGTTTGGATTTTGAAGAGGAGATACGGGCATGCTGAGGTATTGGTGCTGGTGTTGGTGGAGACAGTCAGCAAACTGCTAACGGGTGAGCTGTGCTCGGCTGCTCATTCACTTACCTCAGCCTTGATCTCTGCCTCAACCTTCTGTCGCTTCATAGGCGCCATCGGCGCCACTGGTGCGCCTCTATTCATGCTCTCAGGTTGTGTCAGGCCCGGTAATGGCAGAGCTACAGCCTGTACATATCAGAGAACTGAAAAACCAGAGCGTGTAAGTGACTCACTCCACCCTGCCACCTGCGCTTCTGTAATGATATCGGTGATTCGGTGGCAGTGACATTTGGCGAGATAGCGGACGGCGAACCTGGAAGAGACTGTGGAAGGCTTAGTGGAGGTCGAGGTCATGTCATGTGGTTGCGCTATTACTTTCCGAGCGGTGGGTGTTCTCGGAGGTGTGGGCGCTGTCGCCATGATTGTAGTGCACCTTCTTAAGGTTGAAAGATATGCGCTGTGATGAAGTGGTGCGGGTAGATATTTGTCTGCCTGGAGAAACAGATGAGTATGGGCTGAGTCCTGTGGGGCAATTGTGTGTTTGCGTAACTTGATTGGTCGAAGTGTGGGTCGAGTGCTTGTTGTAGGGGAAACCACGCTAGTCATTCGTGGTGAAGGACGAGTGAAAACAAGATGCAGACCCTGACAATCCTGCACATAAGTTCTCGAGCTGAGAATTGTACATTTGGTAGCCACCAGAGGATTTGTTGGCTCGCAAAGGCCCAAAGGATCGGAGTTGAAGGTCGTACAAGAATTTTAGCATGAGTTAATCAGAGGAAGAACATTTGTATACTACCAGGTTCAGCCATGTGCTCGCGATGACTTGTCGCAGCTACTACTATATTCAAATGACCTAACACCATGCTATGCAAGTTCCCAAAAATACGACCCCGTTAAGAGTTCGATGACCTAGCCTGGAGGTAGCTACAGAATTCACCAAGTCTTCAAGCGATGCTGCTGACACGACCTCGTCCTCTAGCCTTTGTACGTGCCTTCGATTTGCGTGGAGCTTCTTCTTCCCCCTCATCGTCAGAACTACCAATGTCCTCTTCTCCGAGATCCATGTCTTCATCATCGTCCTCCACAACGACCTTCTTGCTCTGCTTACGCTTCTTAGCACGAGCAGACGTAGCCTGGAAAGCTTCCTCAGGTGGCTCCTCCATAGGTGTAGCGCGCTTGTTTCCCTTTGGTTTTGGTGCGTACTTTGCTTCGAGACGGTCGAAGAAGCCTCCTGCCCTTGATGCCTGGCGCTGCTGAATCAAAGCCGCAAGATCAGCCATGTCTCCGCCGCCGCCCTTCTTGCTCTTCGCCTTGCCGTTCGACTTTCCAACTTTCTTCGCCTTAGCCTCCTCAGCTGCCTGGCGCTTATCGAAGTCGTCGCGGCTCTTCTTCGCAGCCTTCTTCGCCTTCAAGCGTGTCTCGTCCGTCTCTTTTGCGTACGCGGGGTACAATTCAATCTCGCCCTTCGATATGGCATCGTCGATCATCTCTCGGAATCGATCGTCGTCTACCAGGATGTCTGACAGCATGATCGCTTCATACATGTGATCTAGACTGCCCTTGTACTTCTTGTACGCCGTTAGTAGGTCTCTCCGCTCCTCCTCGCTAGACTTGTACTCGTTAGACAGTTTGTGAATGGCCTCCTCGTTGATGACATTCTCAAACTGTCCGCGGTAGAAACTGAGCCAATCGAAATCCTCGTCATCTTCGAGAGACTCGGCAGTGCTACCTGTGAGGTCGTAGCGCTTTCGTCGGCGATCGTCTGAGAGTATGGCATATGCGAAGGCGATCTCCTGGAACTTCTTGTTTGCTGTTTGCTTCTCGCCCTCAGCAGCCTTATCTTGGAACCGTTAGTTGAAAACCGGAGCAGTTTGAACCCACATACCTGGGTGATGTTTCAGTGCCATCTTCCTGTACGCTTTCTTCACATCGTCGGCCGTAGCTTCGCGATCCAGGCCGAGGACCTCATATGGGTTGATAGTGGGTGGTCCATCTTCTTCGTCGCCGATATCCTCATCGTCCGAGCTGCTTTTCTCGTAATCCTTCCTTTGTTTCCTCGCCATGGTGTACTGTTGTGTTCTGGTGTGAGCAAGAGTCGGTCGCGTGGTGAGCTTGGAAACGCGTCGCGCGGAAGTGGGTCTTCGTTATCGATAAGAAAGGATCCACTCTTGCATCACCAGGAGTCCAGGACCTTTCGTCGAAGCCACCACTCTCACAATCTCCTCTCACAATCAAGATGCCGGAAAAATGGGAAGGATCAGTGAGGATGTGGGACGGTCCAGTTCCTGCAGCACAAGTACCAGACCCCAGTGATCACTTGCAATACATGCGCCTCGCCTTGGATCAAGCTCAGGAGTCACCACCAAAGCCAACGAACTTCTGTGTTGGAGCCTTGCTAGTTGACGAAGAGACTGGCACCATCCTGGAGAGAGGTTATACCTTGGAGTGTGAAGGCAATACCCACGCTGAGCAGTGCTGCTTGATGAAATTTGCAAAGAGACATGGACTACCTGAAGAGTCTGCAGGCGAGGTGTTACCAGCAAGCACCGTCATCTACACCACCATGGAACCTTGCAATAAGAGATCAGTGGGCAACGTACCATGCGTGGATCGTCTCATCCGCACGAAGGGTTCAGATGGGCAATCCAGGATAAAGAAAGTCTATCTTGGAGTCAAAGAGCCGGAAAAGTTTGTTGGCGCCAATGAGGGTATTGCGAAGCTACGGGATAATGGCATCGAATGCATACACGTACCCGGTTTGGAGGAACGTATTTTGCAGGTCGCCACTGCCGGGCATGAAAGGTGAAGCTTATCGAATATCGAGAGTTGGATCAACGTAATCTGAAATACTGAAAGACCACCATACCATTACATCTCCGTATCACCGGATCAAGCCATATCCTCACCTTTGCTCCTAACAACTTCTCGTTGCTCTACGAGGTCATCCATTTCAACCTCGTCACACCTTCTGGTATTGCCTCTCCTCCTCTTCTTCAGGTTTAGCTCGTACCGAAACCTATTTTATCGACCCGCCTTGACGTCCTGTGCGCATACGGTGCTGACTGGGCGTTTGTTGAGTTGTGGATTGTGCTCTGGACGCAATGCTCGCTTTCTGAGCAGCTTCCAGAGTCTCTGCGTCGGTTTCAGTCGGAAGGGGACTCGACGGCATTAATGCCATGAAGATAGATGCTAGTCGCCGTTGATGATTGCTGACTTTGGTTGGAGCAATGGAATGTCGTTGTGATGCACGTGTAGACGTTGCTGTGGACGCATTGCGGACGTGTCTGGCTCTCGCGCTTTGAGGCCCTGATTTTGATGGTCGCGCGACTGCTGATGAAGATGCCAACTTGCTACTCGAGGCTTGTGTTTGTGGTTTGACGAAGGTCACACCCTTCGAGGCACGCTTTTGACGAATGTGCAGCATAATAGGTGACTGGTAGCTTACGAGACACAAGAGTTGTGACCTGCAGATATACAGACATAACATTGTCTACACGGGCCCACCGATCAAGGGGCGCCCGAAGCTGAGAGCAACCTGCAGGAGTCACATCCTCATCTGACTAGTTGCTGAGCTGACGTCTAAACCGCGCCTCATCCAATTCGCATCGCTGAACGTCATAATCGAGGAAATGGCGGAGAGGGCTTGCTTCGTGATAGCGCTGAAGGTTTACATTCGGCGTAACGCTGGTCGAAAACGGCGGAGCAGCGCCTGAACCTCAGGACTCGCTATGAGCTGTCCATGAAGCCCAAACATCAACACTCAGCCCTGCGGCGTGGTTCATGGCGAGCTAAAATGCGTCTTAGATCCAGTCAGGCTTATTTCCACTCATGATAGCGCCCGCTCCGCTCTCTTACGGTCCGCCCGAGCTCCTGAAATTGGATGGCTCGGCCTCAGCAGAACATTGTCAAATTACTGCACGTTTCATTTTTTACGAAAGTGAGAATGCTCAAGATTCACACCAGATCAAGATCGAGTGAGTAGGTTATCGCGAGGGTGAAGAAGGATATTGCCATCGAAACCGCGGATCCAGATCAGTGTGTGTAGTGGCTCCAAGCCGCCAAACCGGACGAATCGTCGATGCCAAAAATGCGATCTGAGAGGATCGGATTTTGAAATTCCTCCGCACCTTACATCATAGCAAAGATCGATTTCGCGATGCGCGGATTCCACAGCTTGTACCTCGCTTGATCAACCAGTCTCACGTCGGGAACAGCCATCCGATGACGTCTTAGACTTGACTTCGGACGCGTTCGAAGCGACAACGCGTCACAAGTAAATGCTGCCCATAAAGGAGGGCAAGACAGGTGCCCACTGCAGAACTAAGTATTCGAAATTACACAAATGCGGCCATTCACGATCGCACGAACCTGCAACACATCATTCACACGGTTATCGAAACCTACAGTCTCACAGATCTCCAGATACACAACATCAGCTAAGATGTCCACCGGTAAGCTCTCCTGCCACTGTTCTGACAACCACTAGCTGAGACCCAAAAGCTGAAGCCGTCGCAGGAATTCCCAGCCAGCCCCCCTCTCCCAACATCGAGAACACTAACATCTCCACCGCCCCCGGCATAACCCTCTCTTCGCAACAACAGACCATTATCGGTTCAATCCTCGATCTCTTTGCCGGCCGACCCTCACTGCAAAAGCTCGCTCTCTGGCGCGACGATGCGACTTTTGAGGATCCCATTACCATCGCCCAGGGCCGCGAGAAGTACCAGGCGCAATGGTATGGGCTACAGAGCGCATTCAGTGAGATTGAAAGGCAGCACCACAGTGTCAAGGATGCGGGGAACCCGATCTTGATGGACTTGAAGACGAGATATGTGGTCAAGGGAATCAACAAGGAGCAGATGGTGAGTAGTGTTGTGGCTATCCACCTTGATGGTGAGGGCAAGATCCAGAAGGTTCAGGATAAGTGGGATGGGAAGCTGCCTGACGGGGCGATTGCGAATGTGAGTTACATATCTAGGTTCGGTGGTGTGGAGTGGGATCTTTTACTGACTACCTCCAGGCTTTCCGTCACCTCAACGCTGTCACCGTACCGAAGTTGATCAACGTGCCCAAGAACGATAAGGAAGATGCTGAGAGAGGAAACTAGATCTTAGTGGGCGAAACAAATCGCAGGTCTATGCTCATGTAGCGTACGGGTGTTCGTAAATCGTAATCTCATGACGACCTCCATCGTCCACTTTACCAAAGCGTACGACCGAGCGCAACGTGTAGCAGTACTGCGGCGATGGTTGCTAGCACGCTGAACACCTCCAGGGCGACTCCTTCTGCCACTAGCAAGAGAGTCCCGCATTGCCCCTCTGCTGCTCTTGGAAGTCCAGGCCCGTTCATTGTAATGGTCGCGCAGAAGCCGCCTTGCACTGTGGTTGGTGCATTGTAGACGACAAAGGTTGTCGTTGGTGCTTGCGCCTGCACCGTCACTGTCGTTATCGCTGCAGCGTTCACAGCGCCGCCACAGGTACTGCCAGATGGGCAGCAACCAAGGAGTCCATTCGAGTTGGCAGGAACGACGCATGCGTAGTTAGCCGGGCAACACCTGTAGGCGACGTCAGCTCTATCTCTGTACTTCAAAAGTCACAGCTTACCAACTAGGCGCATTCACTGAGCTGCAGCTCTGGGATGCCGATGAAGGACAGTAGTTCGTGCCTTGAGCTGTGACCTGCTCGCCGTTCGGATTGACCAGGTAAACTGCGCCTGAGAATGGCGCATTATTCGTAAATTGGGGCACGGCAACTGGTTCAGCGTCTGGGCTTGCTTCAGGTGTTGCGGCGCAAAGTGCACCGAATATCAGGACGGCGAGCCTCCAAGGCGCAAAGGTGCGCATCGTGCCAGGTGAGATAGTGAGTTCTTGGGAAGAGATCTTGAAAGGAAAGGCAGTGTGCATAGAGTTTTGCGACAAGAAAATACCTGCTTGTGTCTCAGGGCAAGTGAGCAAGAGACTGTCGCATCAGCTACGCACAAGAGTGAAGGTGAGAGAGAGAAGCAATAGAAGTTAGCCGACCGGTGAGCCGGTTGCCAATATACCTTACGATCATGGTTGAAACGGCAGAGGAGTCGAGGTATGCTAACTAGAGCTCCAAGCTGCAGGTCAAGGTCAGCCTACTAGGTCATCTTAGACATGCAGCTGAGGGAGCGGTTTGGTGGGATGGCGCATCATCGATCATGCAGCCACCTTGGTCAAGCAAATACTGCACCTCCAGTTGGCCAACCTCTCCAGCTAGCCGCATCTTTTCGGACTCCACACCCGGAAGCTGACACCAGGGTGACAGCGTTGAGATGTGACGGATATACATGTAGGGCTGTAGACCGGGCGAACCTGGCTACCTATGAAGCTGGCTACGCTCATACTGTAAGGTAAACACAGCTTACTGACCAGATATGTTCTTCTGCGAGTGGAACTCGTAGGCGGACATCGGCGAGATGCGATCATCGATCATTGATGCAGAGCGCAGAAGCCTTGCTTTTTTCCACTTGCAAAGTAAGACCTCAGTCTTGGGAGCGGCTTGGTCAGAGACTTGCAGGGCGTTTGCCTCGAGTTGCATGAAGCGGGAAGTGGGGCAACGCCAAGGCTGACCACGTGGAGGGGCGCCAACTTGGTGTTTCTTCGACGCGTCGCCGCCCCCTCTTTCGTTTCATCCATCATCAACACAACATGATATGTCAACGCATCCAGCAAAGCGCCCTTATCGACTCTACCCAGCCTACTGCTTTCCTTATTCACCGACGTACGATGCCTGGGTGAGACTAGCCGCTGCCGATGTGCATACTTTATGGTCAGAACCGGATTACCAAAGCAAGGCTCACCGCGTGTAGATTGGTAGCATTGGCTGAACTACTTTCCAGGTCAAAACATCTACTTCTGTCTCAACTATCCCGTACGATATGTGCGCGTTGTTGGCGTTGTCGTAGCTATCGACGAAATCACTCCCAAGTATTCCGCCCTCACGCTGGATGACGGGAGTGGCGCTACCATCGAGCTCAAGATTGTGAGACACGTTACGTATCAGCAAAGCTCGGGAACTCTCTCCTCAACCACCACTATCAGCAATGTAAATGTTATCAGTCAGTTCGGCGCCTTCGAAATAAAAGTCGATAATGTCAATGTGGAGATTGGCATGATCTTGAAAGCGAAGGGATCCATCTCAGAGTTCCGTGGAGCCAAGCAACTCGAACTGAGGAGAGTCCAGATCGTCTCCTCGACCAACGGAGAGGCACAAGCATGGACTGAGAATGCAGCTTTCAAGGCCGAGGTGTTATCTACCCCATGGCGCGTTACTTCGGCCGAGCATGGCGAGATCAAAGCCAAGATCAGGACGGAAAGGAAGAAGGCAAAAGAATACGAAAGACGTGGGCGTGAGTACGAGATTAAGAAGGCCGAGTATGAGGCAGCACGAGCAGCCCACGACGCCAAAAAGGAGGCGAAGTACGAAGCTCGACGCCGTAGGGAAGAGGCAATGATGAACGCTGGAGCGCTCATCTGAATGGGCCAACACTTTAATTCGAACAACACCTTCGACTGGCATCGACATCCTGTGTGCGCACGGTAGCATAATCTGACGCTTCTCCCATGCTTATGCGTCTTCGTACCGTCTCTTTTCTGCTGCTTCTTGGGCAAATGCAACTTCAAGTTCCACCGGCGCATCGATGTGCTCGGTGAACTGGCTCTTCGGGTTACTGATGAAGCACGAACCTAGGCCTGTCAGTGAGTGTCGCAGAAACCATGAAGCAAGACTTACAGATGACACCGACTGAACTGAAAACAGCGGCTGCAATCCATATCTTGCTGAAGGATACTTTAAACGCCTCCTGAAGAGCGGCTCCAGCAGCTCCGGCAATTTGTGCCGTGACGCCCGGTACAGCGAGAACAGCAGCCTCACTCTGGCTGGACAGCGCGCCAATCAATGGACCCAAATTCTGCGGGCTAAACCCCAGGGGCAATACAGCAGATGCCACCCTGTTGGGAATCTGTGTCTTCAGACTGTTGTTGAAGATGCTGTTATTGATTGCGAGTCCGACGGTGCCGCCCAGGGATCTGACTGCAGTGAGTAGTCCTGAACTCATTGAAATCATGTCGGGCGGTGTACCCATGTGAGCTGCCACCATGAGATTACTTAGGACGAGACCGAGCCCAGTACCAACGACGGTGCCGTAGCCGTAAGAGTTGGCCAGTGGCAGACCAGGGTGGTAAAACACCATCAGAATGGAGAACGACATCAGAGAAAGGAAGCCGGCAATGAGCGGCTCCCGGATGCGCTTGGTGAAGGTGGTGTAGACACCGACTGCGAAAGCCACGACGATAGATATGATGAAGACCACAGCGAAACGTAGGCTGGCGGTGAATGAGTCCATGCGGTGCAGGATGACAAGCTCGTACACAAAGTAGTTTGTCACGGCGAAGAACGCCAGACCTTCAACAAACATGGCCATGATAGCCAGTGGGAAGTCTCGACCAAAGAACAGACGGTGGTCTAGGATGCCGCTTTTCGTACCCTTCCACTCCCAGGCACCGAAAGCAGCCAAGCAGAGCACTCCAGAGATAAATGGGCCTAGCACGTGTCCGTCTCTCCAGGTATACGGGTTTCCAGAATACTGGAGCGCGATGACGAGCAGAACAAGACCTGCTGCAATGAGGAAGCTGCCTATCCAGTCCATGTGTCCTAGCTTTTCTCTGGGACCCATGGTGACCTCCAGCTCACGTTTGGGTGGATTGTAGCCGAAGAATATGCCAACTAGGCCAATGGCAAACAAAGCTGCGGCGACGTACCAAAAGATACGCCAGTTCTGGACGTCGGTTCGGACCAACGCACCCCCTATTAAGACACCACTCATGCCCCCGATGCCGGAGGATACGTTTGCAGCGGCTTGGCCATATGCGCGGTACTTGCGGTTCAAAACTTCAGACGGAATGGCGTAGCAGATCGACTGGCAGCCGTAAGCCGAGCCCACGAAAACCATACCGGCAATGGCAGTAGCGATGTTCTGCGCGCGGGACACCATAATCGCTCCAACCAGACCCAAAGTCGTCGCACCCAGAATGAAGTTCTTACGGCCCCAGTAGTCCGCCGCTTGACTGACGGGCAGGATTGTTGCAAGTGTGAGGATGGTAATCGACGAGGGGAACCAGGCAGACAGTGTCGGACTGCCGAGCGACGTTGCCATGTCCCGACCCAGTGAGCCCGCGCCGACAACCGACATTAGCTGGACGAACAAGATCGAGCATACGGCCTGGCTTGTCAGTTAAGGATCTACCTGTTGGTTGTGGTACATACTAGCACTGCGATGATGGTCTTTGCGTGGATATGAACCTTGACTTCGACCTCGTCTGCGTTATCGTCACCCACATTCTCAAGGTTCGTGACCTCGTGTTTTGGTGCTGGATTCGACATTGCCGTTTGCGTCCCGGTAGTTCGTGTCCTCCACCTCAACTTAAGGTGGGCCCTCTCCTTATATTTACGCATTGGCGAATCTGTAGAAGGGCCGATCCCAGTCGAGGGGTTCGCTACCCCAGACTTCTCCACGAACCTGGGGAATGCACGATCATCGTTTTCTGGCTCTAGCTGCGGATGGTCCGGAAACCCATTGCGGCTGATCATTGGGCGCGGCATGTGGAGGTCAAGCAAGCGGTACTCGAACTCGGCACAAACAGCCCAAGAGCCTGTATTTCTGAGTCCGTATCCAATGGTTGTACCCCACGGCCCGATAATCATATAAAGGCTATTCGTCCGCCCCTTGCAGATTTGGGGCCAGCGGTCCGGAGACCATGCGATCACACCAATCATTAGTACAAGAAAATGTATTCATACGAGTGGCCGGGAGCTGAAATGACCCCGGAGCCTCGATTGTGGTTTGTCTGGGTAGAGATTGTACATGTGGTGGAGGTAATCTCGGACTCTTGATACACGAGCATCGATTGGGCACGTTTTTCGTACAACACTGAAGTACCTACACAGTCACCGTTTTTGAGTCGGAAAAACCCTTCGTACAACAGCCCTATCTCACTCGATGCTTGCAATGACCGCTCATCATTCAAGTCTTTCCTGATGCGAGCCAGCCACATGCACACTTTTGCCATATCGGAAGTTTCGGAAGCATGGATCAGAAGACCACAAGCCGCGGATCCTCACAGACTAGAGCATTTGTTGGTAGCTCTAGCAATCTCTTAAGTAGCAGAGACGATCGACTGTACCCTGCAGATTCGCCAAATTTAGGAGGTAGTGAATGAGTCTCTGCGAGTGTTTCATAATCTGCTAGAGGCCATAACATCCTTGCCCTTGTAGCCGGCTCTTTCTGCTGCTCGGGGGGCACTGTCGTTTCTGGGTGGTCAGGCTCAAGAAAGGAAGGAGTGAGTATTGTGATAAGACTGAGCGCATGTGCATCGCCTATTGGTTACCTCGATATTGAGGCGGCCCACGATACCGAAAAGACATAGCACATCAACAAAAAGAGATTAGTCTGCAGGCCCGGCCTGAATGAAACTGCCTCTCGATAGAACATCTTCGCTCACATCGACGCTGGCGACAGGAAGCCAACTACAGACGCCAACCTAGCCCAGCATGGAATGCGTGGCCAGGTCAGGATTCCTGGAGTATCCGGGCTGTGGCTTTTAATACCTATCGGCCCTTCCGATTCAGTCAGAGCAGACAGTTCCTAAGAGTACATCCTGATTCTGGCAAAGGGACAGGAGCATTACGATATTCGCTTGTCGAGTATTCCCTTGATAGATGACTTTCTCACGAGGCTATATCCTACATGTGGGGAGACTCGAAGGACAGAGAGTCACTGTTTACAGTGAAGATAAAGCAATCTCCGTTACCCGCAATCTTCTCGACGCTCTGCTCACCTTCAGACAACCAGGTCAGCCTCGACCTCTATGGGCCGATACGATTTTATCAATCAGTATATCTAAACGAGTAGCATCAGCAAGTCTCACTGATGGTGCAGCTCTACCCGCAAACTACAAGGGTAGTGGTGCGTGGGCACGGCAATCCTTTCGAGATGTGGACTGCTATTGACTATCTCTGCTGGGTCTACTGTTAGAATTAGTTACCCCCGGGACCACCTCGGAGTCAGAGGCTTACATTAATACTGGAGCGAGATGAAGGGAAGTATGTAACAGAAGATTTCCATGTTTTCCGAGACAACATCGAAACTGATCGCGAGAATCAACCTGAAGATCAATAACGGTTTATCAGAACACATCAGTACGCTGTCACTCAAGTCCCATTTCATGTCATTCCACATTAGCATTCGGATTTGATGCTTTTGGCATACGCATGAGCGAAGATCTGGAGGTGGAAGCAGAGAACGCGACCACACAAATACCGCCAATCTCATTGAAAGAACTACAGCAATTGCGCTATATCACAGCAAACTCTCAACAATCATGGAAGATAAGCCACAGCGAAATGCGATGGGGTTCTACGCTACTTGTCACGCGTGCGCGCGCGTGCCGCGTATCTGCGATTTCCTTCGCGATTGTTCGATTATGACGGGGGCGACATCTTATGGATCTCTGGAGTTGCGCTTCGATTAGGAGACCGTTTTGGGCCATTGGTTAAAATAAGAACAAACGATACGACCAGGCTGCAGCAGTATGCAGAGCACAACATACAGGCGAATCGCCCGTCTCACATCTCCTACACTTCCCACGTATCTTCTTACATGGAGCTCAGGCATCTCAGTAGTTCCATCTATCGAATCGTACTTGAATGCCTGTATGAGACTGAGCCTGCGCGTATTCGAACGATTTCCACGCAGGACAATCGGGATTTGTCTTTCCTCAGCCTTGTCCTGCGACCGCTGGCTACGCACTTTACTATCCTCCATTGAAGAGCCGTGTGGAGTCTTCATGATGCCGAAGAAGAGCAAGACCAAGAGCAGAGGTATGCCGATTTGCGAATCTACAAGGTCCAGACAAGTCTATGGAGCATCTGACGAGCTGACAGCATTGCAGCGCGTCATAAGCAAAAGAAACAGCAACAGCCTGTGCGTTACAAGCACGAACGTTTGCAGACCCCACAGAGCATTCGACTCCTGCAGTTGAGACCTGGGACAGGTGACGAACCAATACAATGTCATCTCTATCAGACGCGCCTCGACGACAGGCCGTTTTACGAGGCAGTCTTGTACAAATAGGGCAGACCGGGCGACAAGAGAGATATACTCTGTAATGGAAAGACCCTGTCGGCTCCCCGCAATCTCACCCATGCATTGCGGGTATTTCGACGGCCAGATCGCCCGAGGATTTTATGGGCAGACGCTGTGTGCTTCAACCAGCAAAATCTACAGGGACGTGGCCACCAAGTTCAGCTGATGGCCAGGGTCCTTTCGGAAGCTTCTAGAGCGTTGCTTCGGCCGGGAAGAGTGGATTGGTTCAATATCCAAGTCGCCTTCAATCACATTTGCCTGCGACTGAATCAAAGGAGAGATCCACCTTTGCGAGCTACTACTGGAACAACAGCGAGGCCGAGATAGACCACAGCCACATTATCTCAGTAGATAACACACCAAATGGCTTTACGCTCGAGGCTCTTCACTACCTGTTTGAATGGACATTCTTCCGGCGTGGATGGATCCTCCAAGAGATGATGCTTCCCAGAGCTGTCGAGATCTTCTGTGGTCGGGCCTGAATCAATTATTAGTTTTTCGCAAAGTACATCAAAAAACAAAGCGTGCAGGGTCGTTTCCTATTTGGATCAAGAGCTCTGACTGGATTGGTCGCGTTTTATAATATTCGACAATTGCGACATACACTCCACGAAACCCGGCACCAGTACACCTTTACCGAGCTACTACTGTCGACAGTCGATTCAGTCTTCAGTGAACCGAGAGATTACACATGTGGGCTACTTGGATTACAAAAGCTTTGCTGCGACATGTCTTCTAAGCGCCCGTTTCTACTTTCGGACTACACTACCAGTCGCTTGGACTGTCACAGGAATGCCGTCGAGACCATATTCCTCGAACGTGGAGACATTGGAATACTTAGCTTGGTCTTTCAAGACACCAAAATAGTGGATGATTAGCCCTCTTGGGTTCCCGAACTAGATTGTAGTATCAGCACTACAGTCTCATTTTTATACTACGAATGCCACGCCAGCGGTGACCTCAAAGCATGCCTTTCGAAAATCATGATAGATGGATGTGATTATATGCGCCTCCGGGGCAGTCGCGTATTCACAGTCAAAACGACCATGTCCAGAAGTGGTCCATCTGCCACAGCTGTCCAGGCAACGCTGCATGACCTTGCGGACCGCCACAACGAGATCTGTGTAGCCTTCACAGTAACTTATGGTGCAACTATCTATCGGTACTTGATGCTTCATATTTCTGCTGAATTACCGAACATGTAGAGGACTGTAGAGCGTTCCTTAACGAGGACTTCACAGACGATCACTACTGTGTCGAGTTTTACAGGAGTGACCGACGGACGACCCTGTTCTATCGGATGTGTGCTATAATCATTGTTGACTAAGATTTGACGATTGGCGAGAACCTGTTTGAAACTGAGGATGGGATGTTGGGTATTTCAGGCAGTCTGCCTCAGCCAGGGGATGAAGTTGTTGTACTCTTCGGAGGCAAGATGCCATCCATACTACGTCCTGTCGGATCGTTTTGGAGGCTGGTGGGTGTCTGTTTTGTACACGATATCATGAGAGGCGAGGTGGTGGAGCAGATGCAATATGATGCAAGGTACATAGCGCAAGACTTCGACCTCTTCTTATGTCATACATGGTGCGTAGATCGAACAATGCTAAGGCAATTTAGTCAGTTGACATGCACCTGTGACCATCCTGAATCGTTATGGGCTTGCGAGATCCAACGGGCTATACACATCTTGCTCAGCCTCGACGACAAATCATACATGAGTGTGGTGAGTGATTCGCATGCAGCTGAGGGCGGTGCAGTGGAGGACATAATTGGCGGATCTGAGCTGTCAGCTCCAATGAGCATACAGCCCCGAATGTGCTGCATGGTCAGTAATCGCTCGACGGACGATAGGAGATATCGACGAGGGTTTTGTTGACCTTGACTTCGATGCCCACCACCTCAAGGAGTTCAGAGCTATCCTGAACTGGCATCTCGCCACCTATGGTCCGCTTGCATCTGGCTCGTCAAACCAAGTTGTACAAAGAGCCGTTGGCACAGTTGTCAACAATCAATTAAGTGGGGCCCAGCGACGTCAAATTGACTTGGTTGATTACCTGTTTGAGCCTAGCAGCTACCTATATAGTTTTAGTTCCTACCTTGTTGGGTAAGCGCGTGAATGTGAGGTCGAAAGGACTTGATTGTTGACAGGGTCGGCCATTGGCTACTATGAGAAGAGCAGAGACATTGTCAGAGGGCAAAAGGGCATTGCGACTGAAATATGACTCGGCTATCTCGGGCCCCGACGGACCAACTCCCAACGCCGATATTGACGCACTGGACATCTCAACGCGTGGTGCTGCGGGAACAGCGGGGGGAGCTTGACCCCTGTCCAGCTAGCGTTAGGCGAGCCATGACGGCATCGATCTCGAGCTGCAGTCCAGAACACCGCACATCACGAATGCAGCGATCCAGGAACGTCTAGGCGCCGAACGATGCGCCGAGCCAGAATCTGAAAGATCGCAATCTCTGGGCTATAAGACGCTGGTCGCCCACTGCGGCGGAATGGTAACTTGTATACATTTCCAGCATGACGCTACTGCAGACCATCCTGCGCGCAACGGCGTTCAAGAACCCGCTGCTGCGGACTCTGGTCCCTTCGCTGGCCCTCGCGTACGGGATTCAGACCGCCGTTGCCGTGCCCTCGATCGCGGCGCAGACGGAGAAGTACTATGACCTGAGCGGCAGCTTGACATATCTAAGCTGCGTCGGCGCATCGCTGGTGCTGCCGTACCTGCGCGCCCAGCAAGCCGGCCATGCAGTCGGCGGCATCGCGGAGTACCTGAGCTCGAAGGGCCTCGGACAGGGCACGTGGTGGTGGAGACAGGCGCTCCTGAGCGCCGCGGTTGGGATATGGGCTACGCGACGTACATCCCCCGATCCAAGTCTAATATAGAAAGCTAGAAAGCTAGAAAGCATGTGGCTAACACAAACAGTGGGCACGTACCTCTTCTCGCGCATCTCGTCCGACGACGGCAAGGACTCGCGCTTCGACAACATCCGCACGTCCCCCTCGAAATTCTACGTCGCCTTCTTCGCACAGGCAACATGGGTCTCACTATGCACTCTACCGGTGATCCTCGTCAACTCGCTGCCACGCACAGCCTTCGCCACGGGCCTCGGGAGCGCCATCTCCGCAAAGCCGTACCTGACCGACATCATCGGACTCGCCCTGTTCGTCGGCGGCCTGACATTTGAGATCACCGCCGACAGGCAGAAATCGAAATGGGTCGCGGACAAGAAAGCTAAGAAGCACAGCGAGCAGTTCCTCACGCACGGCCTGTGGTCCAAGTCGCGCCACCCGAACTACTTCGGCGAGAGCACGCTGTGGACGGGCATCGCCGTTGCGGCTGCAGGTTTACTCGTGCGGCAGCCCGCGCAAGCTGCGCTTGGGCTGGGTGGGCTTGGTGCGACGGGGCAGGTGCTGGTCGCAGGCTTGTGTGCGGCGAGTCCGGCGTTTGTCACGTTTTTGCTGCTCAAGGTTAGTGGGGTGCCGCTCAGCGAGAATAAATATGATGAGCGGTATGGCGATCGCAAGGATTATCAAAAGTGGAAGCGCGAGACGCCCATGTTTGTCCCAAAGTTTTGAGGGCTGGAGGGAGGCTGTATGAGTAAGGGTGGTTATACGCGCCTAATCACGTGAGGAGAGATGCCTCAAATGCATCCATTCCGGTCACGCCAGAATTAATACACAAGGTGTGCAGAGTGCATGAAGCCACAGCTGGATCCCAGTCGCTTCTTCACGTGTGACTAAGCGCTCCGCTTTGGAAAATGATAGTATTTATCACAAGTTATCTACTACAAAGGTCGCTCCCTGTCTACATGTCCTGTCCACATGTCGAAGATGCTACCAAAGCCGCGGAAAGGGTATGTATGATAACTTTTGCTTGCCGAAAACTCCTGTTCGCCAACCGCACGGCGCTTAGCCGTGCGTCCGTCTATGATGCAGTCGCCCTGATCAAGACGTCTTATTCTAATCCTCAAACTTGAAGCCCTTGCCGCCCGAAGTATCAATCAGGCCGCCGCGGTAGGAGCCGCGCTTGCCCTTGTTCTTCTCCTTGGTGAAGCCCTTGCCCTTTGTGACGATGAGCTTGGCGTGCGCACGGTCGGCGTAGTCGTAGGAGACGTAGGCGTTGCTGGACAGCTCGGGGAGGACCTCGACGTCGGCTTTGATGCGCTGGAAGCGGTTCTCGACGTGGCTGCGCTTCTTGGCGGGGAGCTCGTCGGCGCCGTCGTGCTTGCGCTTGTTGCTTGCGGGGGCGGGGGGCGAGGTGGCTGCGAGCGTTGCAGAGGAGTCTGAGCCCTTGCGGTCGGCGGCGGGCTTCTCGTCGTCCGAGGAGGCCGAGTCCGAGTCTGACGAGCTGTCTGAGCTCGAGTCGCTGGAGGAAGAGGAGTCGTCCTTTTTCGCGGGCTTGTCGTCGGAGTCGCTGTCGGATGAGTCGCTGTCGGAGCTCGATGCGGAAGACGAAGAGACCGAGGCAGCCTTCTTGGATTTCTTTGCCTTGTTGGATTCCTTTGCCTTCTTTGCCTTGTTGGATTCCTTTGCCTTCTTTGCCTTTGCAGGCTTCTCGGCCTCAGACTCGGAGCTGCTGTCGTCGCTGCTGCTGTCGCTGTCTGAAGAACTGTCGGAAGAGCCGTCGGAAGAGCTGTCTGAATCGCTGGATGCGCTCGAAGAGTCGTCGGACTCGGGAAGAGGTACGTTGGCGGGCTCGGCCTCGGAGTCACTGCTGGAGCCACTGCTGGAGTCGCTGCTGGAGTCGCTGCTGGAGTCGCTGGAGTCGCTGGAGTCGCTGGAGTCGCTGGAGGACGAAGCAGAAGACGAAGAGACCGACTTGGCCTTTTTTGTCTTTTTCTCTTTCTTGGGCGCAGGCACCGTCTCCTCGTCAGAAGAGCTGTCTGAGTCGGAGCTGTCTGAGTCGGAGCTGGAGTCGCTGCTGCTGGCGCTGTCTTCGTCTACTTCCATGGCATCAGCCTTGGCAGACTGCTTGGTCGCCCATGCTGCAAAGCCCTTGAGGCTGCTGGCGGCCGTCTCGTGCCCGTTCTGCTTGAGGAAGGACTGGACAAGGTCGAGGTCGGTCTGGACATTGGCCGGGGCCGTGATGCTCTTCTTGTCGGACTTGGCCATGGTGGAGCTGCGGCGAGGACTGGGAGCGGTTGGACGTGGTGGTGCTGCGCGCAAAGAAAAGGTCCGCCTCGAAAAAGTTGGAGCGGACGGCGCATGGGCGCATGGGCGCATGGGCGCCGGTGGCTAGGGCGCTGGTGGCTAAGGCGCTGGTGGCTAGGGCGCTGGTGGCTAGGGCGCTGGTGGCTAACTAGTAGCGTCGTGACCCCCGGCTCAAGCGTCGACGCAGGCTGTGGAGACACGACATCGCAGTACGAAGCTGGCAGACACCCGGCCTCCGCATCGCCGCAGAGCTCGCGCGTCCCCGTCCTTCCCTTGCTGGTCGCTGCGCCAGACTGCGCACACACCGACTGCCCCGCAAGCCGCCAAGACTGCCACGCCCGCCCGTCGCACTCGCCTGCCAGCATCGCGCTCCGCCCTTCGCCGCGTACTTCGTACCGCATGCCGCACTTCGACACGCAGCCCGACACACGGTCCCTCGAGCTCGCCCCTCACATTTGATGGCCACATCCGCCAAGTCGCCCGCTTGCGCATCGCCGCACTAGCACCGGAATCTGGCCTTCGCATCCGCACATCGCTGCGAGCCCGGCAGCGCGGTGGTGTAACGTTCCAGCACAGCAGCCGAGATGGACGGCCGGCCGCGCAACAACTACCCCAATGGCCTGGGAGACGCACGGGGGCCCACTCGAGGCGCCGCGCCTGGAGGACCAAGAGGGCCACCTTCCACGGCCAGCTCGGGCGCGGCCTCGTCGGGCATGTCCCGCGCCGAGCGCTTCGACGACGAGCGACGCCGCATCACCGAGAGCTGCTTCTCCAAGACCGACGACCAGGGACAGCTGCAGGAGTCGTACATTACCCACATCCGTGTCCAGGAAGACGCCACCCACCCGCAGTCGCCGCCGCCGCCCACCGCGCCTGCCTCGAACAAGAAGGGCCGCATCATCATGATCTCCGTGCGCAACACAGGCAGAGTCAGGCTGCACAAGGCACGAGAGAACGCCAACGGGACCTTCTCAGTGGGAAAGACTTGGCCCATGGAAGACCTCTCGGCTATTGAGAACTTTGTGCACATGGAGACCAAAACCCACGACGACGAGCAGAAGAAGCTGTGGGCCGGAGACAAGGGCTTCCTCGTCACCATCTCGAAGCCCTACTACTGGGAGGCGGGCACGGCGAAAGAAAAGGAGTTCTTCATCGGCAGCATGGTGAAGATCTTCAACAAATACACAAAGGGAGACTTTCCCATCCTGACTGGCTTCAGCGTGACCGAATTGAACAGTCTGACGAACGGAAGGCCGCATTTGGCCACAGCAGAAGGCAAGGCTGCTGCAAAGCTGGGAGGCCGTGACGACATGACAGACCCAGCAGTCCAGCGGCAGGCACCTCCGCCAGATCCACGGCCATTCCCGCCAAAGTCACCGGGTCCGCCACCACGCAGGCCAGGCGAGCCCCCCTCTGGGCCATTTGACGAAGGGAGGAGGGGCATCACACCGCAGTCTTCAAACCCCAACTTCAGAAGACCACCTGGTGCCCTTGACGGGCCGAGAAGGCCAGGTCCATCGGACGGTGGAAGCAGGCCCAACACAGGGGACGACAGTCGTCGAGCTTCACCTTTTAGCCCGGTCCAGAACACTCCGCCTATGCCCTCGTTGCGCCAGAAACCGTCCATGGAACAAAGCATACGCTCACGGCCTAGTGGCGACAGCATGAGACCACGGCCACCGCAAACCCGCGACCCTGTACCACCGACCCCGCCAATACCGTCAGGCAATCTGACACCACAGTCCTCCACCTCGGCATTTGGTGGCAGACCGGAAACGCCCCAGTCAAGCACTGATTTCGTCTCGAATCTTCCGCAAGCCTTGAGTCCTGGGAGACGAGTGCAGGCCGAAGATGCTCAATCTCAACGATCACAAAGGTCTCTGGATGAGCAGTCCTTGGAGAGCGCGACACCAAACATGCCTCCGACGGAGCAGCGCAGACCAAACGGTTTTCCCTCACCGCGCAGGGACCCGTCTCCCAGAGGTCTCAGGCCAGGCACCGCACAGAGCAATGCAAGTTCGATCAGGAGTGCTGGCGAGGAAGTGCCTCCAGACGCACCTCCACAACGTCGACGCCCCTTCATGGAACCACAGCCATCATCGTTGTCGCAACGTAGTGTTGCCAGTACCGATAACGGGGCAGGCACAGCATTTCACACGCCATCAGGGACACCAACACCCCCACTGGAAGTTCCACCACGAAGAAGACCGCAGGACATACCCGAACGGCTCAAGCCTGTGTCTCGAGACGGGCCAGCGCTCCTGCAGAATGGCTTTCCGACATCACGGCCCACACCTCCTCCCACGTCGCCGCTTCCGCCACCTCCGCCTGCCGTCGTGCCTGAGCCTCCAGCGCCAGTGCCCGAGCCAGTACCTGAGCCTGCACCTGCGCCCGTTGAGGAACCCCCAACTCAACAGCAACCAGCAAATGAGCCGGTGGCGGCCCCGCGCGTCGAGACCCCACCTGCGCCTGTCGAGGAGAAAGAGCCTCCTGCTGTCTCGAGCCGGTTCCCAATGCTCAAGAAAACTATTGCTGGATCCGGTCCTGGTGATGCCGCAAACAAGTTCCGCAAAGCGGCTGCAGCTGCCGGTGCTTTCAAACCTCGTGCTGGAGGCGCCGCAGCGAAGCTGCTCGCAAAGGAAGAGAAGAAGTCTGATGAGCCTGATGGTATAAGCGGGGTCTTTGTACCCAAGCGACCAGCTCCAGTCGAGATCCCAAAGGAGGAGGTCGTGGAGAATAAGGTCGAGGAGCCAAGCTCAAGACCGACATCGAGCCGCGTGTCGCGAGATCTTCCCAAGCTCACAACTGAACCTGTGCCTGCAGTGACCATATCGGGTCCGAAGTCGCCTGTCCCGGTGATTGACGAACCACAGCCAGAGCCTTCAGCAGCAGAGGTAGCTCTTGCGCCCACACCAGAGAAGCTGGAAGCCAAGGCTCCTGAGACAGTAGCTGACCCCGAGCCGCGTAAGAAGAAGAGACGTTCCAACCAGCAGGTGGTGAACATTTCCAAGCTCGGCATTGATCCTTCTATCATGGACGAGCGAGGTCTTGGTTTCGAGAGCCTGCTTACCGAACTGGGCTGGGGTGGTAATGCCTTTGCGCCAAAGCACGTCGAAAACCTGGAGATGGACATCAAACGCGAAATCGCACGTGTCGAAGCGGGCAGTTGGCTGAATCATCTGGAGCAAAAGGACGATAGGGTCGAGGCCGTGGAACGTATGCTTGACCGCGCCATAGCAGAGTGCGACGAGCTTGAAGGCTTGCTCACCCTGTATAATGTCGAACTAAGTGTGAGTAGCCACGAAACAACACATCTGGATTTCCAGCTAATCAGTCTGACAGAGCTTGAACGATGACATCGCCTTCATCGAGGCGCAAAGTCAAGGTCTGCAAGTGCAGACAGCTAACCAGCGTCTGCTGCAACACGAGCTCCGGCAGCTAGTGGAGACCATCTCCATCACGGCTGACCAGCTCGAAGTTCTCCGACGTGCGCCGATTGGCAAAATCAGCGGTCTAATTGAGATTGAAGACGCTCTTGTACTACTATACAAGGCACTCATCACCATCGACCCTGCTTTTGTTGCCGGCAGCCGCGCTGGTCTTGGCCAGACCGCAGGTAGTTCGGGTTTCGGTAACAGCGAGCTTGCGACTATGCAGGCCTTGCAAGAGAAGCGCGACAGGTACTTGAGCGAGGGTGCTATGTTCCTAGACCGTCTGAAGAAGCACATGGAGATCACTTACGGCGCCGCCTTCTTGACGACCAAGGACGCCCTGAGGCAGATCGACCAAGGCTCCATGCCGTCTTTGAGGAAGAACATTGAAGCGCACGACGCTGGCCGAAGCGAGTTGTGGATGTTGAGCCCTGTCCTTCTCTTTGCAAAGGAGATTGACCGAACCTCATGGGACACTTTGATCCGCATGTACCAAACCCAAGCAGCTCAGCTCTATCAGCAGGAAGTCCGCGACAACATCCTGGCTTGGAGACGATTCGCCAGGAAGCCTGCAGGTGACGAGCAGGATCTCCTCTTCACCACTCAAGAGAAAGAGCCTGAGAGTATGGCGGGGACTGCACGAAAGCTTACAGTCAAGCGCTCTCAAACGCTGGCGCGCGGTCTTCGTGCAGCATCTGGCGACAAGGAAACCAAGGTCGTTAAAGCCCCACAAGACGGCAAGCTGTACGCCTTCGATGTATTCGGCAGAGTCTTGGATGACATCGGCCCTGTTCTGCTCACTGAACAGAACTTCATCACAGAGTTCTTCCATGCTACATCTACAGATGCTATTGACTTTCCTGACGCGGTCGCGGCTGCGCCGCCAAAGTCTCGACGAGGACCGAACCTGTGGATCAGGAAGCAATTCGAGGCAGACAGGTCGATGGCAAAGCGTGTCGCTGACGTTATGGAGGACATCTTCTCGTTCTGGCCTACCGAAATCCAGAGCCTTGTCGATTGGGCTGTCATCTCTGATCCTCTGCAAGGCGTAGGCATCTTGTCCGCTGTCGATCGTAAATTGCTCGACATCGAAGACTCGAACCAGGACTTCCTCACACGCACATTGCAGAAGATCCACGAACGCCTGAAGAGCCTCTTCAGTCGCTTCCTCGATGAGCAGATCCGCGCAATTGAGGACACCAAGGTCAAGATCAAGAAGCGCAAGGGTGTAATCGCCTTCATGAAGACGTTCCCTCACTTCTCAGTGGCCATCGAGAATATGCTGCATTCATCGTCTGACAGTGGTGACCAGCTCGAGATCCGTCGCATGGTCAACGACGCTTACCAGAGGATCAACAAGGCCATGTTCGAAAGCCTGAAGGTCATCGCCAAAGAATCGCCCACGGTCATGGGTACCCAGGGCCAGGGTGATCCAGAAGACAAGGAAGCCCTCAATTACCACATCCTTCTCATTGAGAATATGAACCACTACATGGAGGAAGTTGATGCCCGACCAGACACCGTTCTTGACTACTGGAAGGGGAAGGCAAACGAAGAGTACAGCGAGCACATGAATCTCTACGTCGATGCTGTCATCCGCCGCCCGCTCGGCAAGCTTCTGGTCAGTCTGGCGTTTTCTCCTATGCCTCTCCAGATCGTCACTAACACTCGTCTAGGAGTTCATCGAGTCTACCGAGACGCTCCTTGCCGCCCGTGGCGGATCGCCTCAGTCCATTGCTCAACGTTCGTCGCACTCGCGCTCGGTATTCAAGAAGCTTGTGCATTCGCATGACGCCAAGGAAGTCCGCAAGGGTATCGAAGCACTCAAGAAGCGCGTGGACAAACACTTTGGCGATGCCGATGACCCAAGCATCAGCCGTGACTTGGTGTTCAAGGTGCTCAAGGAGTGTGAGAGGAAGTACATTGGGGTCAGCGAGAGGGTGCAGAGTATCAACCAGGACGTGTATCAGGGCGAGGTGGAGGTTGACTGGGGGACGAACGAGGTGCAGAGTGCTTTCAGGAGGTAGTGGACGAGCACGTGACGGCACGGAGGAAACTGGGGCCGCGTGTATATCTGGTTGGAGGGTGTTGTATATGGTACATTTGCATTGGGACGGCAAGGGGCTACGGCTGCTGCCTGCTCATGGCGTTTACAGCGGGCGACGCATGCTGCACATTACGATGGTTGAACTCGCGACGCTTGTGTGTGTTCAGGCACTTGATCGTCTTTCCGAGCGCAAATAAAGTCTTTTGACGCCATCAATTCATGCGTATGCAAGGCGGATGCAGCTCGAAAGTGACGACACGAGTGGGGCCAGTGCGCGTGAGCTCGAACACCAACCGTTGCGCGTCGACGACGTTTAGAAGCCCCTCGGCGACGCGTAACATCAGCTGACCTTCGACGGCCCTTCTTCTGCTGCCTGAAGCTACACGAGACGATGCGGCACCGGTAGCAACACGCACAAAACCTCGATGCGCGGCATTCTCCCAGGACGGCCACAGGCGAGGCTGCAAGCTGTCGCTCACGGCCTGTGGGAGGGCACCCAAATAATTGTACGCTGCCCACGCACCTCTTCGACAAACACTATAGTGACTGACGGATAGTCGCCTAGACATACATATCAGGCAATGCGCTCATAGTGCTCGACCGACCCAACCATGTCATACAGACCATCTACATCGACGAGGAAGACGAGCTCGAAGCTGTCGCAGTCGACGAGGGGACCGGCAAGCTCGCGGCAAGCTCGACACGCAAAATCTACGTATACCAGCCGTACAGCGTCGAGTATGGGGTCTACAAGGTCGGTGACAGCATCGACACAGCGACCGGCAGGGGTGCTAACAGAAGCAGTGGTCGCTGCAGGGCAGCATGACCCTCCCAGACCCTGACGACTCGATCACGACGCTCTCATGGGGCATGCCAGATGAGATCCTCGCCGGCAGCGCAGCCCTCACGCTCTTCAACACACACGGCGACATTGAGCGCATCTGGACGAAGCAGCTGGCCAATCCTGTCAAGTTCGCCCACTTCTCGCCCGACGCCGAACTCATTGCCTCGACCGGCAGGTACGACCGACTGCTGAAGATATGGCGAAGGCTTGCGTTTGGCTCGACAGACCAGCGCTTCGATCACTACTACCTGCCACACCCTCAGGCCATCACGGGCATACACTGGCGGCACCCGCACAAGGACCAGACCGCAGACAATGTGCTGTACACGATATGCGCCGACCACAAGGTTCGGGTGTGGGTGCCTGGGGAGCATCACGGCGTCGACGGCATGCACTTGTGGACAGAAGTGGATCTCCTAGGCTCGATTGAAGAGAGGCTGGTGTCGCCGGACAAGCAGTCCAAGAAACGCTTCGCCTTTTTTATCGATGGAAAACACTTCACGCATGCGACTGAAAGAGCCATGGCACAGGCCTCGGCAGAAGAGAAGAGTCATGGCGTTGCGCTGCACCACTTGATCGAGGTCGCCAATCGAAGCCCGGAGATCTGCGTAGTGTTGGATGACCATGGCAACATGTCTGCTTGGGGCTTCGAGAACATTGGCGCCAGAGTCAAGAAGGTGACTGATGTGTTCAACATTGCGCATGTGGATGGCCTGCACCTGCATTTTGCCAAAGAACCCAAGGCTCTGGAGGATAATGTCCAATTCTACGCTTTCATCGGCGACAAGCCCGATTCCGAATTCACGCTCCTGTCACACCACTTCGACGGCCGCATAGAATGGCTTGAATCCCGAATCGACTACCTCTTCGATCCTTCTCCGCAAACGCAGCGCATACAGAGGAAGGCAACCTGGACCGGTCATTCGCATGCCATCAAGAAGGTCAACCGCACAGCAAGTGGTCGGGCGTTGGTCTCGCGCACAGTCACAGACGAGTGCATAGTGTGGACTCAAAGACCGACTGAGCATGGAACGACTCTGCATCGACACAGCACTGTCAAGGTCCGCGAGCACATCCACAGAACGGCATTGCTGCAAGATGGCGACTTCTTGGTATTCTTGCACCACGACCACATCGCACTGTGGGACACGAGAGGAGCTTTAGCAGTGGAGGTCACAAGACTTGAGTATAAGCTTCAGGGAAAGCCTCTCTGCCTCCTTGCTATCCCTGAGACAGAAGTCGGTGGCAGATGTGTGCATATCGCGACGATCAGTTCAGAAATGAAGGGCATTTGTTGGGAAGTCACCACGCCGTTGTTATCACGAGATCCTGCGACTAGTCGCAAACGGTCGAGCGTTGTGTCTCACACCAACGGCTATACCAACAGACACACTGACATCTCGCTCGAACAACACAGCACCTTTGACTTGGGATCGGAGAAAGACCTCGCATTCGTCCTACCCGTTGACCCTGCTGGTTCGGCACCAGTAATATCGGGCTTCCTCGACACTTTCGCGCGCGACGTTGCAATCTCGTACAGCAAGTCTGGCGTCGTCAAGTCCTGGACGGCTCGTGTCGATCCCGAGGAGCACAAAATTGACTGGCTACTTACCTCGACCGTTGACACAAACATACTCGACCCATCGCTCGCGAGTGGTACATCGATTCGGAAAGCCGCGTTAGTCGACGCCGAAAAGACTACACTGACGATCTGGAATACTCGGAGTGCTCAGCTTGAGTACGAAGAAACGTTTGATGGGCAAGGCGTCATCCAAGATCTCGACTGGTCCTCCACCCCTGACAACCAGTCGATCCTAGCTGTTGGGTTCCCGCATCGAGTGGTCATCTACGCACAGCTACGATACGACTATCTCAACGCCGGACCATCGTGGGTTCAAATCCGAGACGTGCGCATCCGCGACATCACGCCTCATCCCATCGGTGACTCGGTATGGCTGGGTAGTGGCAATCTTGTTGTTGGCGCCGGCAACCAGCTTTTCATTCAAGACGAGCATGTTCAAGTTGATGAAGATTTGTTTCCGAGCCTGCGTATGATCTCGCGCAAGACGGCATCGATCAATATTTTCAATGCAGTCAGCCGACTGAACGGACCGCTACCTGTATATCACCCGCAGCTCCTGTCGCAGTGCGTGCTGTCAGGGAAGGTCATGCTTGTGCAGCGGATCCTGCTCCGTCTGTACCGGAAGCTCAAGTTCTGGACAGAGGGCGAGGAGCTTGAAAGCTCCCTTGGCTTCGCAGCTGAGGACTTCTCCGAAGACGAGGTAAGATCATGTCAACGACTACCAAGATCGGAGCTGACTCGCGTACAGACGATCATGACAGCTTCGAAGAAAGAAGTACACTCATCATACAACGATTTCTCAGACAATGACGATCCGGAAACCGTGACCGAGGAAGTTGCCGCTAACCTCAGAGACCTGCTGACCACCAAGCAAATGCCTCTGCTATCAAGTCGCGAGCAGTTCCGCCTCGCAGATATCATAGAGTGCATAGGCGTGGTCGAGAAGCATCGGCGATCCATTGACGACAACGCAGGTCGCTTCATGCTCTTCTTCCGCCAGCACATTCTGAGCGAAGCGCAGAAGGCGCCTCTCTCGTGGCGCGAGATCGTGTGGGCTTTCCACTCAGGGAGTCAGGACATCCTGCTTGACCTTGTCAGCAGACATTTCAATGGGAAGATGATGTGGCAGCACGCGAAACAGTGTGGTGTCTTCATGTGGATGTCTGACATCAACGCACTGGTAGGACTTCCTTCGTCTCAGACATGACAGCAGATCTGACCTAGTCAACAGCGCGCACAATTCGAAGTCATCGCCCGCAACGAGTACACCAAGACCGACGAGAAGAACCCCGTCGACTGCTCGCTCTACTACCTCGCTCTGCACAAAAAAGCCGTGCTCGTCAGTCTCTGGCGGATCGCAACCTGGTCGCGCGAACAGGGCGCAACACACCGTCTGCTGACCAACAACTTTCAAGAAGACCGCTGGAAAACCGCCGCCCTGAAGAACGCCTACGCCCTCATGGGCCGCCGCCGCTTCGAATACGCAGCAGCCTTCTTCCTGCTGGCTGACCACTTGCAAGACGCCGTGCAAGTCCTGCACAACCAGCTGGGCGACACTCAGCTCGCCATCGCCGTCGCGCGCGTGTACGGCGGCGACGAGCACCCCGTCCTCGTTGCCTTCCTCAAAGACAAGATCCTGCCCCAGGCCGCGCGCGACGGAAACCGCTGGCTCGCAACATGGTGCTACTGGATGCTCGGGCGGCGCGACACGGCCGTGCGCGCGCTCGTCACGCCTCTCGAGCGCCTCCTGAGTCCATCCGGGACGCCCAACCTGCAGGCAAAAAGCTACCTGACCGACGACCCCGCGCTGGTGGTACTCTACACGCAGCTGCGCGAGCGATCGCTGCAGACGCTGCGCGGCGCGACCCAGATCCTGCCGCACCAGGAGTGGGCGTTCGTGCTGCACACGGCTGCGCTGTACGAGCGCATGGGCTGCGACGTGCTCGCCCTCGACCTCGTCCGTGGCTGGGAGTTTCTGCTCTCGCCGCCACCGAGGAGCGTCCCGGGGCGTCCGCGGCTGAGCCCGCTGCTCCCGCGCGACAGCTTCCGCGCGACAGGGCCGAACCAGGGTGCCGCTGATTTCGACTTCGATCCGCGCAAGTTGCTGCGCAGGAGGAGTAGTTTGGTGGTTGCTGACTTGCCGGCGAGGGAGAGTGTTAGGAAGGAGGTTATGCAGCATGATGGGGCGGTTGCTGAGGATGACGAGGAGGATGATGATGATGGTGGGGCAGAGGGTGGTAGTGATGAAGACAGGGAAGCGGAGGGTAGCGACGAGGAGGGAGAGGAAGATGAGAGCGAGGAAGAAGAACCGGCCAAGCCTGCACCCAAGAAGCCGCCGCCGACGCAGTTCCAGGAGCCGGATGCGAACAGTTTGCTAGATGCTTTCGGGTTTTAATACGACGCACATTGGACCTTGGCCACCTAGGAGACCTAATGGACTTCTTCTCTACCTTTTCGAACTGCATGGGATCTATGACTGCTAACACGCCCTAGGTCGTTGGCCATTGCACAGCCACCCTGAGCTGTGGTGACTATAAAGTACGCATTGGCTGCTTTATTTGTGACCTTCTCACCGTATGGAGTCCCTTCGTACATCCTGGTGTCCAACCCGCTCGTCTCGGGGTGCTCAGGAGTACCTCGTCTCTTCTTCTCGTCTTCGATGCTCGGCTAGAAGCTGTCGAGATGACTACAAGCTCGACTCAACGCTCTACAGCCCGACCAATAAGCCCGCCGGGATTTCTTGGACGGAGGAGGCACTTCATTCGCTTCCATCCTATGTCCTTTTTCGCTAAACAACACCTCATCAGCGGTCAATGAGGTGCCCTCGCTGATACCACGGTCCTCACCAACCTCAGAAGCTGCCGCCGACGACGGCTCTGAGCTGGGCGGCTGTCTCCTCAATGGCAGCAGTCCGCTTGCGCTTCCTGCCACCTGGGATCGAGAGAGCAGTAGCCGGCACCGGAGGATCCACCGGGAATTGATTAAACGCGTGTCTCTGCTGCTTACCCTTCAACGCTTCGACATGCTCAGTATGAAACGTCGCGATCGCTGTGGGCGGCGGCGTCGCACCAATCGATGCGGCTCGTTGGACTGGTCGGGTGCGATACGCTTCTCTGACAGGATTGCATTTGTGGATTTCCTCGGTGGGTGTTAATGATCAGCCTTTCGGCAGCTGGAGCAGATCATCTTCTATTCAGGCCTAGTGGCCGCAGAGGCTCACAGGTAGCGCAATCAAACATACTGGCACGTGAAGGCTCTCGCCAGCCGGTCTTGGGCATCGTCAACGTGACGAACTTCGTAGCCTGACCCAAGAAGAGAGACTTCCGTTTTATAAAATGTGTGGTGGCGGTGTGGAAGTAAGAGCGCAGAAGTTCAATGATGCAAAAGCTCTTGGAAATGAAAGATGGTGAGCGATGCTGACGGTGTGCCAGGGCTTAAAAAATGTGTAATAAAGCGACGAAGCTTGGCAAGAAACGCGAAGTTGGAGGCGAGTGCGAGACCAGAAGCGTCAGGGTGAAGCAGAGGAAGGTGCAGTCGATGTTTAAGGGCAGGTGGGGTGCGCAGGATCAAGGACGAAATGTACCAGCTGCGCCTGGGCGGCGATGAAGGTGAAAGTGAAGAGAGTATCGTAACGGCGTTTGCTGCAGCACTACTTTCGCTATTTCACGCAGAATCCTGTTGGTACAAGTGCCCCGGCTGACCATGAGATTGTAGCTGCTGGCGGTACCTGATGCTGCCCAGCTATGCCAGATCACGCGGTTCAGCAAACGAAAACAATCGCAAAGTAGGTACTCCTGGGGTTTCCGGAAACCGAATTCCCCTTTCCGCACCATTTGAGCGCATGAAATTGCTAGATGTCAGCCAAGTCATCTTTCAGTATGATTTTGATGTGAAAAAGGTGCCTGGTTTCAACTCCCGCGTTCCTCCCTTCACCTCTCCTGAGAGCTCTTCACTTCCCTGGCGCGCTTCTCTCATTTGTTTAATTCCACATAGGTTTACCTGAAACGCGTCAACAGTCAATATACCTCCCTTCGTTTACGGTTCAATAGCAATGATCGTGCAATTGGTCACATCATTCAAATCACCTGCAAGCTACCAACCAGGCATCATGGAGAGAAAGTAATGGCGTCCGACCAAGACTGTGAGGTCTCAAATCTATCCGGGACGTTTTTACCACAGTGAATCAGGCGTTATCGGTGTGATGAACTGACATCGACCTGTGGACAAAAGCGACGATACACATGAACCATCACATGTGGTCATACGTAGGGTCCATAGAGAGATATATTCCTAAGAGCACACATCAAGTCGCTCGACGACAGAAGATGCAGCTGAGAGATATTCTGCAGATGTCGTTGACACGAAAGCGGCGCAACTCAAAGCGGAAGAGAAGACTCTGGTTGCCAACCTTTACGCAGCCGCTCTTCGTAAGTATCCACGAAGCTCTAACCACCGCTCCTAATTAATGAAGACTGCGTAGTGATCTGAGACGAGGACAGCAGCTCTGACGAAGTGGACGACGACGAACCTGAAGACAATGCAGTTCACAACACCCGACGAGTAACGCACCACGAGCCTCCGCAACGATCAATGAGTACAAACTACAGAGGCAATGGAGTCCAAGAGACGCTCTGCCGGCACCCGGACTATCCCAGCCTAGTACAGGCAGCAGTCAGGCTTCCCCACCCATCTGACAGAGGTTGGCACGAGCAATTCGACGAGCTTCCAGAATCGAACGCTGGTACGACCACTCCTAGTAAGAGCATAGCGCAAGGGTACTGCTACTGCTGGCCACCGCTAGAGATCGTATTGATTCCCAAAAGCGCCAGGAGCTTCCTTGGGTGCTGGTCACGGGTAAACCGTATGGGTTTGAGCGCGGTGAGGGCCAGTGGGAGAAGACGCTTGAGCTGGACTTCTTCTTCCGACTCCTGGACCCGGTCACCAACACATATCAGGAGGCTCTTCACTGCTTTAAGTTTCTTAAGGAAATCCACTCGAACGATCAACCAGTGGAGGTGGGTCAGGATGCCGAGTACGTGAAGCTCAGAAGCTGGGGTCGATGGACAATTGTCGAGATCTGCGCGTTGTACACGGCGATTAACAAGTTCCGCCGTATCAACGGCGTGAAACAGTCTGTTATCTGTTGTGCTGAACTATTTAATTCTGCGCTGCGAGCAGTATTGGACGAACTCAATGCTGCAGGCAACAAGGAGAGGCGAACGGACGTCATTCGCTCAATGATCCGTAACGCCAGCTCCACGAGGTACAGGCCACTTTTCAACCTGGCTGCTGAATGCGCAGCTATGCGCGCCAGAAGAGAGGTAGGCAAGACGGTTGTTGAGGTCAAACCTCTGCATGCTATCCTTCTATCACAGCTGCCGATTAGATGAGACTCTGGCGTGCCTGCCAGAGCTGCTACAAAGATCGTTCGCAAGCGTAGGGCAGATGCCCGAGATGATTGGGAAGGAGGAGCCAGTCTAGCGGAGTGGGAGATATGCAGCTCAAGTCAGAGAACATGTGCTCGCAGTCTTGAAGGGTATATGTGGAGTGTTCGCTTCCACATTATAATGGCCAATGTAGAGAAAGAGGGAGAAGCATCGGAAACGGACATGCTCCAGGACTAATCTGCACGCTTGCTGACCAGATACAGAAGCCGGCCAAAGGTCCCCTTGTCCACTTCTTTGCTGGCGTGATGGAGGCCGGGTTCGAGACGACTTCTCTGAGCCCACGAAGGACAATCGCTAATCGTTCTTACCGCCGCCTTTCTTTACCAAATTCGCCGATTGAGCCTTGTTCGTACTTTTCTTTATCGTCCTTATTTACCATCAAGTCATGGCAGCGTCACGACTATGCACTTGGCGAGCGGTTTCTCGATGGGCTAAGACGCTCGGTCGTCCGTCAAGTTTTCCGCCTCGTTACACCTGTCTTCGTTCTAGATGCCGTCTTGTACATCGGCTCTACCTACTCCTCGCCGCACCGCACGAACACCATATAAGTACCATTCGAGAAGTCGCGAGTCGCGACGCACTATCAGTCGAATCAGATTTCAACAATCATCCACCGTGGCCGCAGCAACATGATTCACCGTCGGAGAAGTCGATTGGTGGTCTTTCACCTGTGTCAGTTATCTCTTCGTCTGCGAGATGCGTGGCACATTATTGGACGCACGAGCCACAGAAACCCTCAACAATGCACAGTTCAGAAAGGGAACAATATCCGCCTCCTAACATCCAGCTCATTGGACATCTTCATAGTGCGATTTATCTCCTCTGTATACCCGTTAAGCCGGCCGAAAGCCTTCGGGCTGGAGATTGTTCGGTTTTAGGCAGGGTTGGGCGTGCCGCGTTGCACACCCTGAGTACTTCCACGATATCACCTATGTGGCATAGCCTCGGTGGTGCATTATACATCTTCGCCATGTCGAGCAGGTCCACTCTCTAAGCACGCCTTGAGTCAGCCGTTACATCGTATTCTGGAGAGCTTCTATTCCGCCTCCATCTCACGCATAACATGGTCATTACAATCGCGCGTGACGGAGTCGCCCAGCTTGTTTGCTGAAGAATAGGCGATAACAGTGAGTGGTCGTTGCAACGGTGTTTACGCCAGTCGTCGCCGCTTCAGCACACACGCTCTATCCGTGGGTGGATCTGACCTGGATTAAGCTCTCAAAGTGGATGAGTTAAGCTTTCAAGGTGAATCGAAAGCAAGCCCACCAAGGCGAAATAAGCAATTCGGAATGGAGGACAAGCCTCGCGGTGGGCGTTTGTGGGGACAAAGGCAATACCCGTCCCAATCACGTCGAGTGGATTGCCGAGCCAGCGAGCTGCGCAGTGGTTGAGCAAAACGCGCGTCGTGTTCAGCACGGTGTTTAATTTATTGACGCAGTGCAATGATGCATAGTTCAGAACCGCGACCAATGATCGCCTTTCAGCCACCTACTAGCGCGCCGGCAGTCGACGGATCTTCCCTTTTCATGCCAGGGGCCCAGGGCTCTCCTAAAAGACTCCGGTTGCAACGGAAGGCTTAATTTTAAGTGATTTCCCCACACAAGACATGGGTTACAACCCATGGGGATGGCTGACCGGTATATTTGACGTCATATTATGGTGTCTGGTCCATGTTCATCGCTGTACCAAATTTGATTCGGGCAGATGACAGGGTAGGTCGGTAAATTGAAGCAGCTAACCCGAGATGATCGCTCGAAGTACGAGGAAGTATAAAAGATGGCGACTGAAGCGTCGTTGAGAAAAAGTCCATACGAATAGTTCACTTACAATCATGAAGTACTCTTTCGTACATGTGCTCTCGTCTTTGGCTGGCTCAGTCCTCGCCTTCCCTGCGCCTCAAGCATCAACTCCTGCCGTCCCATCGGCAGTTGTGAGCGACCAGGCCTTGCCTTCCGGAGCATCAGGCTCTCTGCGCGGTTCAGAGGCATTGATAGGATTCGCCGCATCGAACCCTATCTCCACTGAATCTACTGTAGTCCCGCCTGATGACTTCGAGCTCGGAACAGGGCAGTCGGCAGACTCTGATGAAGGTCTTTACATTGACCTCACAAATGTGAAGAACCCTCAGCCCATTCGTGGTGGTACAACTGAACCAACAGATCCTGGCCCAAGGTACGTTGAAGTGCTTAGATAGTCTCAGCACGTCCACGATCGCTAATTGAAGACAGGACCAGTGTCTATGATGCGCTGAACAGTGACATCTTTGCTCCTCCTACCACTGATTCAGGCAACGTCGGAAACGCAAAGTGGCCATTCGGGCTGTCCCACAACCGTCATGGGTTAGCTGGTGCAGGTTGGGCACGTAACCAGAACCAAGATCAGTTGCCCATCGCGACAGCAATGGCAGGCGTCAACATGCGCCTAAGCCCGAACGCTTACCGCGAGCTGCACTGGCACAAGCAGGGCGAGTGGGCCCTGATGTATGGTTTCTTCTGATCCTGCTTGTATATGGCTACTGATCAGATTCCCAGGCTTAACGGCAGCGTTCGCGTTCAATCGATGAACGAGGCTGGTCAAACATTTGTTGACGATGTTACCGAGGGCGATGTCTGGTTCTTTCCCCCTGGTATCCCGCATTCGATTCAAGCGTTTGACACAGGATGCGAATTTTTGCTTGTTTTCGACAATGGCGATTTCTCTGAGGAAAATACCTTCCTCCTCTCCGAGCTTATGGAGCGCAACCCCAAGGAAGTACTTGCAAAGAATTTCCGCACCACCACCAAGACTTGGGACACCCTGCCGGACGGTCAGCTTTGGATCTTCCCTGGTACCCCGGCACCGAAGAACATTAGCGAACAGAACGTCACTGGAGCTGCTGGTATCATCCCCAAGGAGTCACAGTACACATATCATTTCTCGCAGCAGGAGCCCCTCAAGGTTCCTGGTGGATCCATCAAGATCCTTGACCCTACTACTTTTCCTATTGCCGACACTTTCTCGACTGCGCTGATCACAGTCGAGCCCGGGGCGATGCGTGAGATGCACTGGCACACTACCTCTGACGAATGGACATACTTCCTTCAAGGCTCTGCCCGTCTCACAGTCTACCAAGCCCCTGGCTCTTCGCGTACATTCGACTTCACCGCTGGCGACGTCGGCTACGTGCCCGTTCCCAATGCCCACTATCTTGAGAACACTGGCAACGAGACCCTGGTCTTCCTTGAGGTGCTGCAGGCTAAGGAGTACTCCGATATCAGCGTCAACCAGTGGCTTGGCCTTACACCTAAGCAGATCGTCAAGGATCATTTGAAGGTCAGCGATGGCTTCTTGGCCACGCTTAGGAAGGATAAACCAATCATTGTGCAGGGCAATTCGGACTTGACGACTACTGATTTCACGCCAGCTGCTGGTGGATCGTAGAGGGACGAGTAGAACCAAACATATGCTGCATCGATTACGGAGTGTATAGAATAGCTTGAACTAGGTCCATCAATACCGTGTACATGTGCTGCCCTGCTATCTACGCATCTGTTGCGAGATGCGTCGAAGCTGCTAGATTCAGCTTCAAGCTACGGAGGCAAACTTACTTCGTCGATGCCACATTCTCGGCTCGTGACCGGCTCATGCGATTATTACTTCTCAGCCTGTTCATGTCCCAGCTCAGTCTCATCTGCCAGGTCGAGCCTTGCGACCCACCGCTCCGCAATCTTAACACAGTGCCACCACGTAATCCGATGCCACCCCTCCTGCCTAAACCTCTGCAGCACCAATGTAGCACATATATGGACCTGGCGATTAATTTTGGACAGAAAGTTCACCCTCCCTTCACTTCTCGCCATTTCTATCTTCACTAGTGTCGTTGAATCCATCATCGGTAACGCAAGCAGCGCGTCTGTGAGAACATTGGGGTTCGCTGGGGTTGCCATGGTTGGTGGTGTCGAGGCGGACATCGTGGCGTTTCAGTTAATGGCAATGTGAGTTGCTGACTTTGCGCTGACAGACATCTGATGGCGGTCGCTATTTTGCATCGCTCTGTCTCTGGGGCCACCACTACAGAGTGGCTATGAGACGATTGACGGTGGTGTGATCGCCTCATCGTACATCCTGGACCGAGGGCCATAATTCCTAAGCTCTTGAATTTTAGCGGAAGTGAAGCGAACGCCAAACAAAGGAAAATGCTGAAGGATAATAAAGGACTGCTTCGTATGTTGAAGCCCTGGTTCAGCTGTGGGCCAGGGTACAGTTGAAAAGTCAATATTGAAAAGTATCATTGTACATTATGTTCCTGATATCTTCCAATGCTCAAAATGCTACCTCTGGTGAAACTATTTGTGAAGCTGTCTCGTAAATGTAGTCGTGGTGCAGGTTCATACTTTTGTTGCACTGTAGTAGTTTGTAGAATGTGACCGTCGGGTGTTTGTATGTGATCTATGTCGTCCTCTTCAATTACGATCGACGGAAGAGTGATCATTCTTTCTGTGAGGTTTGTGGACTGTGCAGTTGTTCGATTCGGCCCGTGGATCTCTGTTGAGGTGCCTCCACCCTGCTGGGTGGGTATCAGATCGGAGGGACTGATGCTCCGCCTATAATCGCGACGATCTTTCCGCTTCTGTTCACTGGTCGAAGGATAGTATATGCGGCTGTGTCCAGGAGCAGATGCAAATCCCATGCGCCAGAGGCAATGTCGAACCAGCGGTCGCAGAGTCGCAATGCTGCTGGCAGTGATACCGATTCCCGGTTCGACAGTACTCCAGATAGCAACGTCGGTAGTCGCATACAGGAAATCCGGTCCGTTCGTGAGTGTGTGTATGTAGAACATGCGTACGACTGTTGCCGTGCTGCCGATGGCTGCAAAGGCTAGGATACCAGCGACAAGCATTTTCGTCTTCAGCTTCATGTGCAAGTCCCAGACGATGAAGAAAGGCAGGGTACCGAGGGCCCAATCGGCTGCGGCGTTGACAGCTGCTAGTGCGTATGTAATGCCTTTGGTGGGCCCCGCCGATAGGCATTTTTCGGATGCAGGGCGATTTTTCCAGAACTCAGACACTTCCGTCATGTCAGTAGTCGACTAGAAAGTCCTTTAGAGCTCTACCTACCAGGCGTGCACTGGAACGTTACTAGGAAGAAGTAGACGATTGAGAACAAGATGGTTCCACCCATTAGTATCTTGATGGTCCAGAGGTGCCATCGCTGTATAGCAACTCGAAGATAGAAATGGCCGATCGAGAACTTAAGGGTGCAATTGGCGAGGATGTAGAGCAGCTCGCATAAATACCAGAACTGCTTTTGGTTAAAAAGCTGCACACTCAAGACGAAGCAAGCCAAACTCACTAACAAGGCAACCCTCGCGTCGCTGTCTTCCAATTCCCATCGGTGCCGTCCTGTTCCATATACTGCGGCCACTGTCTGAAAGGCCAGATACACGATAAAGACAGCCTGCGAAAGTCAGTGAGCATCATAAAGGTCTGCCTGCACACGGACATACCATGGTAGCACCCATGAATCTACACAGTTATTAGCGACTCATCTAAAGAGATAGATGTACTGAGTGTGCTTACGTATCGTCCAGACCCCACGTGTGCATCAACTTTCCTCGCACATAGAATCGTAGACTGACGGTCAGCAAGGAGAGGAAGAAGAACAATATTGCCACAGCCAGCACGTCGTTGCGACGATTGTCCATTGTGATTACCTGCTCCATAGTTGTAATATTAGCCGAATGCGACAGCCTTTTCTGTTTGAATTGTACCGGTGAGAGCCATTGACGGTGATTTTGCTTGAAGTAAGCAGACCATGAGTTTCCAGTAGGACTGGATACAGAGCGATTATCATGGTGCATTCGCCAGTTGTGCGTCGACTTGCGCTACAAAGCGTTCTGGTTTCAACTAGGCCACCCGCGGACCCGGTCCGGCCCCAGCCAGAGAACGCTACCTTCAACCCGGTATTTGGCTCTTGCTTCGTGCACGAAATGTCGCGTGGATTCATTCGCTACTCGGACGTGGCGCATCGTGGTGTCCCAGTCAGGCACATTTGCTAACTTGGTCTTTCCTAGCCTCAAAGTTTGTCGATCTCTGAAACAGAGATTCTAGGGCATCGGAGGTTGTTCCACGGCATACTTTGGAAGCTCGACTGGTAGCCCAGCTGATCTCGAGGCCGAGTCCATACAGGCTGGCGTCTCCATGAGTGATCCTCTCGGCATCGGACGCTTAGACATCTGGGCAAAATTCAAGGCCCAGTGATTGCGCCATCGGAACAGTTCTCCAGTTGCCGTTAGTAAATCGTGGAGATGGTCATTACCGCACGGGTCCGTGGTTCGCGCTGGAGGGTGATTGGGCGTGGGCAACATTCGGCAATGAAGAACCTCAGTGATCGCCTCATGGATGCAGGACTAGTCTGCTTAAAATGACAAGGATCGCTATACCTATGTGCAACGGATACCCTACATTTCGCGATGAAGATCATGTTCCTGTAGTCGTTCATCAATAACAAGCTAGGGCCTCCGAATATTGCAAATCATTGCGATGTCTCGCCTTCGTGCTTACCGGTACCGCCGCAGATCCTGTCCCCGGCTCTGCGCATCATCGATCCGCTCATTGCCGTCAGCCAGTAGGCACGACCACGCTGTAACGGCTAAGGGCATCCGGCGCAGGCTTTGCATTACACTGCAGTAACAGATATGCGAGTCCTAAGGATAGCGCGCTACGAGATTGGGGCTAAAGCTGCTGAAGGAGGCGGCAGCCGCCTGTCACAACGCAAGATGTGGTCAACATCAACTAGAGATAATCCAACATGCCACCTGGATATTCACCCAGGCACAAGCAAGCAAGTTTGTTCATCGCAATAGTCCAGACGCCAACCGTGGGAATCGCTGTCCAGCATTCCCTGTTGGACCCAGAAACTGCAGCTTCCCAGCGACAGATGTTTTACACAGCGCAAGCCGGCGAACAGCAATCTGGCTGCAGATGACTTCCAATGTACTGCTCGAAGGCAATTTGCGAAGTTTTCGATCGCAGCTCCTTCGAATACAGAGCTCACGGCTGTTGAAGTGACGGAGAATAAATCCAGGATGTTTTAGAGGCTGAGATCGCTACGACAGGTCATTGAGACTTTGCCTCGGATTTACTTAAAGCAGACAGTCAGTCACAGATACATCTCTAATCGAAAGCCTGCAGCAGCAAACGAAGGAAGCATGCTTGACTAGAAGCAACAGGCAAGCATTGCTGTCTCAGGTACGGTTCCCGACATATGCAGACAAATCTTGCGGTTCACTTTCGCTGGCACCTCACTTATTCAGTCTTTCCCTTGCACCTCTCCAGTATAAATAAGCCCGCGCACTGTAAGCTCTCATCCTATCTTCGCAACAACCTAGCTCAGGCAGCTATGACACTTCCACCTGGAGTCAGATACTCCATCTTTCGCAACAACGTTGAAGTCCCGCTCATCCCGATCGACCAACTGCCTTTCTACATTAAAGGCTTGCCACGCGAACTTACGCTTTTCCGAAAGCACAAAGAAGGCTGGAAGGCGATCGGGGAGACTCAGCAGCCTGCAGTACCGGTTACCATCCGAGCTCCCTCCGATTTGCATTCGAGACCGTCCCCAGCAAACACGAATCGTATGTTCCTGCCGCCCGACTATGATGCTCGTAAAGGCCCTGTCATGGTGTCGCGGGATCTGAGGCTCCTGCCAGAGACTAGCTCTGCTTCGGTCGCCCCTACGGAGGGACTTGTCAACCGTCTCGTAAGCACATCGCCAGAGGAACGCTTAGCGTCGACTAGGACGAGCAGGTATGTTGCAGCTCGCTCGGAAGGAGTCCAGTATCCACCTTACCGTCTTTCAAACCCCTCTGGTGTTGAGCCCGACCCATCTAAGAAAGAGTTCTGCACACACTGGATCAGGACGAATTCCTGTGACTTCATGCAACAGGGTTGCAAGTACAAGCATGAAATGCCTGACCGCGAAAAGCTGAAAGATCTGGGCTTTGCCGAGATCCCAAAGTGGTACAGAGATAAGATGGCTACTCATGCTGGGGCGTCGAGCTGGTTACGACCACGCGCGACTCAAGACAATAATGACCGACAGCTTTCGGCCGAACCTGCAGCGTCACGTGCCTTCTATCCGTCAACATTAGGCCTCGCCCGTGATCAGTCGCGTGCCGTAGAGCTACCAAGTTCGCCGGTCCCGAGCATCGATCAAGCCCTTGTTGAGTTGCCAAACCTCATCGATCTGGACGACTTTTCTATGGCGACAGTGTCACTGCCCCCGTCATTATCATTCCGTTCGTCCTCAGACACAGCGTTCGTTGATGTTAATGCCGCTATTGCTCAAAACTCGGAGCAAACCAAGAAGACTCTAGCCTCTTCTATTAGACAAGAAGAGTCAGAAGTCAAAAATCACACGAACAATTCTCTTGATATCCACACGCCGACTATTCCTCAAGCATCGTATCTCCAGAAGTCTAGTGATGCTCCGGTCGTTTCAGATGCAGTCTTGGTTCTTGGCTCACCTACCAGGACAGTGTCCCAGCCACCAGTGGGACCGGGGCGCAATCGCAACAGCAAATCCTCAAAGTCACAGCAGATTCGCAATCCATGCTCACGGAAGCTTGCCGAACGAGCCGCTGCATCTGCTGCTCCGGACATGTTAGCTAGCTCTCAGCACGCCACCGGTAAAACGCCTAGGGAAGGAACCTCTTCGAGCAAGGGCCCTAAGCGAGGTAGGATTCAAGAAGAGGGTAAGATTCTCCAATTCGAGGTTGTACAGCGTCAACGTGCCGTCCATGCGAAGGACCTATTCAGCAAGGGGGCGATTTCTAATGATGTCTAACTTTTGACCGCCACCGGGGGAACTGAGGTTGCCTGACGCACTTGACTGTTAGTCGGAGGTGGCTGAATGTTACGTTGGGAGATTTGATGCTTGAGATGGGGTCTCAAATTTGAGTCTGCTGAGGTATATGCTTCTCAAAAGTGTACGTGCTCTCGAGAGCAAAGTTTTCCTTTATTTTAGATTCGTCTGTCTTGATATTTTGTTGCGGCAAACGTAGCCGCTGTATATCGATGGAAAACTGCGCTGAATTGATTGCTAGCTAGGAGGCGACCATATATACATGCCCTGAGACGTGCTAGTCCAAGGTAGTCAACAGAGGTGACGATCAAGGCCTGTCGGACCGACTTGCACCGCAACATATTTAGACAATTTAAGTTCGTATCGTACTGGGTAGCAGCCGTATAATGCACAGACTATCTCCTCCTCTTCCCAGAAGTCCTTCCGTAGTGTCGCAAAATATAACGAAGAAAAGAATATAACCCAAGCTGAGACCGTTCCTGTCTCCAACCAAATGAAACAAGATCAGGCCCAGTCCTCATTCCTAGGCCTCGACCTAGGCTCTGTCTCGCCCACTGTCAGGCTGAAATGGGTTGTCCTCGTGATATCGCTGGACTTGTCCTGGAAAATATGCGTGTGAGAGGCCACACCATTCGGCAGTATAGTCCTCTCACTGCGATCATCCGCCTCATGACTTCCACGTCTATACTTCCTTGTGTTGAGTGGCCTTCCGTTGTAGCCTGACAGAACAGAGCTTTTTAAGTTCGATCTCCCTCTTGTGGCCGTGAAACTGGTGAGAAGAATTCTGGTGAGCGCGTTATCGAAGAGATGTCGGAGAGGTGGTAGACTTGATGTCAAACTGCCGACCAATACCTCTGTTACTGACAGGAAAGATAAGTTGACACTTTCGTAGGCGATGTCGACGGATTAATTTAGGGCCTTTATTTCGTAGAGCTTGAAGATGGAGATGGTTGTTGTTCTGTGAAGATATGAAATGGAAGTAATGATATATGCAGATTCAACACTGACACGAGACCAAGCAAGAAGACAACGTGAACGCCCTACATTGCTCGATCAGGTAATTGCACTAATCTTATATAGATAAGAGGTGCGAATGTGTAAAACATATCAGCTGTGATATTTGAATAAGCTTAAAGTACAACTTGTACTCATACTCTAATTCAGCGTTATAGCGATTGGAGTCTATACCTGTTGCCCATTGAGATATAAGCTGATTGTGGTGACAGTAGAGGAAGCAAGTAACCTAGCTTTTAGAGCAAGGATTTGAGGCAACTGCAGATGCGAAATTCTGTACCATACGCCTTGTAGGTAGCAAGTGACGCCTAGTCAGCTTCTCTGTATACTTGACTAGGTCCTCTTCTTGTTAACGTACCTCACGGGCGAGCCAATCACATGGGCGAGCTGATCACTCTGCCAAGACCACACTTATATTCTACCTTACACCTAATGCCTTAACAACAACACAAATCTAAGCCCTTAAAAGTGTAAAGAAAGTAGGGGGAAGACTAGGCTGTAACGGGCTAGGCCCGATGGTAGCGCCTCGGCGCTCGCCGGCCTCGGCCAACCCCCGAGAGGAGGTGCCTGCCCAGCTGTACCCCCGGTCAGGAGGTCCCAATCTTGACTAATTGTGTCACCTCCGCACGGAGTACGTAAAAGTCTGCAGACCTCCGCCTGCAGCCACCCCTCAACAAATCTATTTGATTCATACTTGCAAATAGCCCGCAGAGGCCAGCTCCTTACATAGGCTACTGTAGTAGTCTGGCCAAAGGCCAATAAAGGATATCTACTTCCTAACAACTTTTGCTAAAAAGCATGCACAAGTTAACTAGACGCCTAGTTAACTGCGTAGATAATATATATCCAGCTTAAGCCAAGCCGGCTAAGCTAATGTAACCGGCTAGCTCTAGCTCTTCTTTAGCTTTAGAGTCTAGACCGTTACATTAGTAAGCTACCCTGTTGCTTCTAGAACTTGTTCTGAACAAGCGTTAATTGCAGTTTAAATTCTAGGGTATTGCTAGGGGTTTACAACTGCTAGGACTTATTATTTAGAGGGAGTAGTCGTGATAGAGTGCACAGCTTTACATTAAGGGCTATTATTGTAAAGTTATAAGACTTTGTCCTTATATTCTTTCTCTAGCATATTTCCTTCTTAGGTATAGCGCTATGCTTACGTAAGCTGTTCTCTATTTTTAGTAACTAGAAATGTTCTAGACCCTCTGCTTACAAATAGAGTAGCCTATTCTTTAAGATGCTAACATATATAATTACGTGTCACGGAGCCTGTGGGACTATACTCAGGTGATCGAAAGTATTTGATCAGTGGCTATCTATCCTATCACGAAAGTAAGGTTTATATACATAGGAAATATGTGTGGATCACATGATCCGAGATAAGCGAGCAGTTGGCCGATTATCCAGTAGCTCGTCAACGAAGAACGGATGAAACGAGCTTCTGGTTTAGACCCAGAGGTGCTCGTCCCGGTTTATCCGGGCCGGCAAGCTCCACACCCTCAATTGAGGTGCTCGATTGTGTGACA
>NW_022984829.1:0-48355 GCF_010094145.1 Didymella exigua CBS 183.55
GCGAATTAAGGTTAAGTATATACTAGATAATTATCTGCTCCTCTAGTATAGTAAGTTTCTAGCAATTAGCGCGTACGTCTAGTTAAAACGTGATATTGCAAAGGCAATTAGAGACCTGCTAATAAGGTATGTTCAACACTCTAGCAGCGCTGTAGATACTGCGAAATTAGCTAGCATAGAAGGCCTAGATAGCAAGGATAACTCTGCCTTCTTTAGCAGTATTCTAAAGTTGTTGTTGTTAAGGCATGTTGTGTTAGGGTAGGCTGGCGGATGGGTAGGGTATGCTTTTTTACGTTTTGGCTTATAGCTTCTTAACTAGCAGAGATACGCTTACATAATCTATTATTTAATAGAAGCGCCTAGTATTGCGCCTTCTAATAAAAAAAGAATTAGCTTATTCTGCCTAGTATTAGCTAAGTTATTAACACTACCTAGTAAAGTATACCTATTAATAGGTATGCTTGCTAGGTACCCCCCCTTTTTTAACGTTTTCTAGCCTCTAGCTTGTGCAGTTTAATAGTTATAACAAAACCCTCTACTACAGAAATGTAGAGACAGTTTTTCTCTTTCTTTTAAGCCCTATTTCGCTAGAATCCATGTATTATTGACAAAGTTTTGGGGGGTACCCACGAAGGACGTTGGAGTATACCCATTCCGCCAGCCTATGTTAGGGTAAAAGGTGGTTGTGCCAAGAGAAAGTGGCCAGTTCGGTGATATGGCCGGCTCGGTGATAATCTACGTTATGCCTTAGTCCTAATTTAGACGGGATTTAATATTTAAACCTAAAGGAGCTATTTAAAGTGCTACATTAGGTACAGACTAGGTTTAGGTATCTTATAGGTGTTAGCGCAAGTAAACAGCTTAGCATTAGGTCAAGTTAAACTTTAGAACTTGGTTTTAGTAATCAAAGGCGACCTTGTGCTAATACAGCCACAGTTGGCCTAGTATTAGGTTGTGTTGTCTGGTGTTTGTCACATAGAGCCTAATTTATTCTCTATAGTAGCAGTATAACCTATACTATTAGCACCTAAGTCAATAAGGGCCTGTAACGTAGCTTAAGCTATCCCTTGCCTCAGTAGGAAGGGTACGTTCACTTAGTACTACTTATTGTTAGTTAGAGAAACAGTCTATAGGTTAGTAGAGATCTAGTGTTAATTTAGCCCTAGGACCACCCTTTTTGTAAGTTCCTTCTTTTCTCATATCAGTCCTTTTGAGAGCGCTAGGAGGTGCTCCTAGGGCTTGTAGAGGAATTAGAACCCCTTTAGTTGTAGACTAGGGAAGACATAGGAAAGGCAAGATTTAGCTTGTTGCTAGCTCTAGCCTAGGGGAGTTGTTGGCGGTGGTCTGGTGCTACTTTCTCATGTTGTTGTGCACCTCTTACCTCAGCTGCATCACAAACACGTCATCAAAACAGACCCCGCAGCGAGCCTTGGAGAGCAAAGATACAAGCAGAACAAGAACTGAGAACAACAAACTACACACGTTTTACATTTGCCCTTGATACCGCAACAGGTTGACTCCGTGCATTGGTACCTACCTATGTACTTTCCGGTCACGTAACTGATAAATTCTGGCCACCCCACCCAACGCGTCACTCTACTTTCAATAACCTATATTATCAGCAATACGTTTTTAGAATGGACCCCAAGGAGCTTGCTATACAAAACGCTATCGCAGATTTTGATTTTGGTGTTTTCAAGAGCGAGCGAGCAGCTGCGCGCCGGCACGGCGTTCCGCAACCAACGTTGCAAAGCCGACAGGCAGGTCAACAACCACACGCGATAGCTTACTCAAAACAACAGCAATTGACCCCAGAACAAGAAGTCTTTCTAGTAGATTGGATACTTGATAAGGACTCATGCGCACAACCTCCCTCCAATCCTCGCGTACAAGAGATGGCCACCCAGCTCCTCCGCATGAATAGCGACTATGAGCGTCGTAGGCAACTATGGGTACCCTATTTAATCGCCCGCAGCCCACGCGTTGTATTAATAGTTGGCCAAAAATCAAATAGCGCACGTACTACAGCAGCCAACTACAACACTATTGAGGCCTTCCTTGAGCCGTTTGAGCAGACAGGAATAGAGCTAGGCATACAGTGTAGACTTATAAAGATATGTGGAATATGGATGAGACTGGAGTCGCACTCGGGGTATGTACAAACTTCTAAGTTGTTGCTAGTCGATTAAAGTAGAAGGCTTATATCAAATCCCCAGAGGATCCGATCGCGAGTGGGTATTGATTATTAAGACAATCTCAGCCACGAGCATCAAGCTTCAATGCCTAGTCGTCTTCAGAGGCAAGCATCTGCAATCTACCTAGTTCCTAGCCCAAGGCACGCTGAACTGGCTCTATCAGCTTCAAAGAACGGCTGTACGTCTAACTTAATTGGATATGAAATAGCTACAGCGTATTTTTATACTAAAAGCTTCACCAGCCAATAGTGGCTATTGTTTCATCCTTCTCGACATCTACGGCTCCTATATACCTATTAACTTCATGTGGCTTTGCAAGGTTAACAAGATACATCTACTCTACCTCTCAGCCCACACATCTCACCTGTTGTAGCCTCTAGATCTTGCTCCTTTCTCTGTTCCGAAGTCAAGTTATTGGAATGAGATACGAGCTCTCTTAGCCCTTGATGACGCAGCACCTGTCAAGAAGGAGCGCTTTGTTATATCATACAACAGGGCAAGAGAAGAAGCACTATCTGATCGCACAATCAGAGCTGGCTAGAGGGCTGCTGGTCTCCGCCCGTACAACCCAGAGCTTGTACTACTATCATCCTAAGTAACTGGCCAACTAGCTACACCTCCAACTATCTAGGCCTTAGTGGCTGCCTTAGAGTTAATATTCAATACACCTCAGAGCTCACAGGCTCTATATAAGGCCCAGCAGCAGCTGTTGTTGTCAGAATCTCTCTCACAAAGCACGCGGATAGTGCTTGGCAAGGCAGGCAAGGCTATTGCAGCAGAAACTACTAGAGAGGCCTAGCTCGAGGCTGAGAATCAACGGATGAAATACCAACCAGATACCCACAGGGTTACTCGCACAAGAAAGCGAGTTCAAGCTGATCCAAATGAGCGATTCAGCAACGCTGAGAGTATACAGGCTGCTACTGACCAAGCAGCAGCTTTGGAGGCATAATGGGCAAGCAAATCATCAGAGAAAGAAGCTCAGAAAGCTGCAGCAGTATTAGCAGCTCGCGCTCTTAATTCTATTTGTACTGAATGGCAAGTATAATCGTTGTTGTTGATAAAAATTGCAACTCTATACTAGTGGCTGCTTTAGGTTGGGTGACTGGAAACTTTATGTGGCCGGAAACTATATGGCCGAACTTAGTGCTATGTGTTTAGCCTACGTCGGTAGACAGATGTCCAGGATGAATATGTAAGCTGCAGGAAGAAAAGCGGCATGACGTCACAATCCGGTCCGATTTGTTGAGGTCATGGCCTCCGTGTACGAAGAGAGATCCTTTAAGACAGTTGACGAGTTCGGATGTGAAATTGATTCCACAAAACAATACTGGTTTCAATGAGATTGAACACAGGTCCCAAGAGCGACGCGTATTAAAAGCCTTCTGAAGAGTAACGCGTCTAGTGCTTGCGTGATTGTCAATTGGCAGGGGTGAGCTCTCAAGGTGCCTTTGGCAACATGGACTGATACCCGTTGAGCGGTTACGATCACGTTCATTTGTACCAGCAACATGAATGACCAATTTACCTTAGGGACACACAATTTCTGCTGCACTGGTGTCGATGAAGGCTTACAAACGTATATCATAGGTGCAAGTTGCCTCATTCCACTCTTTTATTTTGAAACGTGACCGGGGTCACAGAATCTTCTGCGGTTGTTAGATAGCCCCAAAGCGCAGGAGGCTTGACCATAGAATTCAGTCCTGGATCATACGACTCGAAGCAACATCGCAGATAGATCAGAATTGACTTAGATTAAGCAATCTAAATTCAACTCAGTGGAACTGACGCTCTGGTGTATTAGTCGGACTTGTACTCTTTTAAATATCACAACAAGTGTTGGGGATGATGACCTGACCCTGTGCTCCTAAGCACTTCTCGAGCCAGAAAACAGGAGATATTGTCGCAGACACTTAGGCAAGAACCTGTCTTGATACCCAGAGACGTGAAGCCTTACGCTGAGAAGTGTAGCGAGGACCGTTGGCAGTGCAGGATGGCCACGGATGTCTTGGTGTCAAAGTTTGGGCTAAGACCCGAACGTCGCGACTGCCTTACCGCCTGCTTTGCCCGGACGGTGAGAGCGGCGGCTCAATGGAAAGACTCAAATGAACACTGTATGCAGCAAAATTTGTGAGATTGACAGAGCCTCGAGGGTTGAGCTATGACGTGGCAATTCGAGGGAGCGCGATACACGTGATCAGTCAATGCATCGTGCCAAGCCCGCTAAATAGGCGACTGTGAATTGTGGGCAATGTTTTCACACCGCATCCCGAGCTAGAGCACCCCAACCACCCCGCGTCTATCAGCGCAACACGGATTATAACACGTCCACTCCATCGAAATCCATTAATCTTACGATCATTACAGGGACTCGGGTTTACTTGCATAACATTTACACGATCCTTCTTCGGGTAGCAGCGTGCATTCCCGCGTCCGAGCTTCAGACATCATGTCGCCTGCACCAATCACCCAGGACGCGGCTGCCTCAGCTTCGCCGCCACAACAACAGCCGACACCACAGGCCATCGCTCGTAAGAACATGTAACTAACGCGAACATCATCATCACGTGCTTATGATATGCCAGCATCAGCTCGGCCTGTCTCAAAACATTTCGACGATATCTTCCACGCCAAGTTTATGGAAGTCATTGCTGACTGGAAGGACGACCCCTCAAGAGGCAGTCTCACTCAGAGGGACCGTAAGACGTTTATCGAGAATGCCTACAACGAGACCGATGAACTTTACTTTAGCAGGCGCCAATTGTCCGATCAGGAAATCAAGCTTCGTGCTCTCACCAAAGTCTTCTACAAAATCCTTGCAGAAGAGCCGTGGTCTGAAGACTGGATACGTGCTCCCGATGTTGAACGCAAACTCTCCAGGTTCGAAATGCACAGGGACTCCGTCGAGCTGGCTGACAAATTCAATGTCCCGACCCCTCGAGAGGCCGTTAGAGCTGCACGTGAGGCGGCTGCAAAGCAGGAGCGGGCTTTGAAAACGGCCACTACTGAGAAGGAGAAGGAAAAGCTGCGCATCGACCGTGGCCCATGGGACGACATTGAGATCATATACATTCCAGGTACCGTGTCAGCCGCAGCTACCAGCCGACTGAACCGCGAAGACACCTACCCCATTTCTGTCTCTTCCGTTGCTGCCACTCTTCAGTCCCACATATGCAGAGACATGGTGCGTCCCTTCTCCATGGCTGAACGCTTTGTCAACTGCTCAGATACCAGGGAGCTCGAGGAGATGCGCGACTTCGCCTGCAACGTCTGTGACTACTGCCCTCACCTTCTCGATAATGACAACGTCAGTCTGCTAGTTGTTCTTCTCATCTTATCGCGATCAGATGTCTGCAGACGCTGGGAAAACAACGGCATTCGCATCGAAGGCTCCACCATCAGCCATCGCAAGTCTGAGTGCATGAAGAACAAGCTAGGCTGGAATACCACCGAGCTGAAGAAGCCGTTCGATAGCTTCGCATCCGAGTTCCAAACCCGTGTGAAAAACGCTTGTTTCCCAGCTCCTCGAGCGCAGCGCGGAGGCGGTCCTAAGAACAAAGGCCCGCGCAAGTCCTCGACCCCTGCGACTCCATCAACACCAAACGGCTATGGTCCTCCACCCGTATGGGGCTACATGCACTCCCCTCAGATCCGCCAGGACGGCGTGAATTGCGGTATCAACATTCCCGCGTCGACTGTACAGGCCATGTACAAGCAGCCCACCGTGCCTGGTCCTGACGCGATCCATCAGCCTACTGCGAGCGACGCCGCTCGTGGCGACGCCGGTGGTCCCATGGATCTATCTTAAACTCCATCTTGCATACTCTGCGTGCGGACTTGTACACTACTTGCATCTTCTTGGCGTACGGCTTTTGGCTTAGGCCTGCATTTACATGTTGTCGTCGATGGCGAACAAAAACAGCGAGGATACGATGGCGTTTTGTTTTGATCATGGTCCACGTCAGAAACGACTTACCTTCCCGATACAGCGGCGCTAGCGAGAATCGCTATGCACTCGAAGCATGTACATCAATGCACATTTTCTTGACACAGTGATGCTCTCGTGGTCTGCTATTCTTAGCAACACTAACGGATGACGCTCTGCAAGGAAGAAGCTCGTTTTCAAAGACCAACCGCTAACAAAGAAACTATCTAAGCTCGCTCTGCTGTACGCTATAATACAACAGCATAGCAGGCAAAATAAAAATTATGTCTGACTATAACAGCGAAGAGTTACTTGCTCCATGGCCCTATGTAGGCTTGTAGATACAGCGATGTCATGGCGTTGAGCAACAGCAAGTAGAAGCAGATGGTTGTTCGGGTGTTGTAGTGTTCCTGCGTGCGATCGCCCTTAAAAAAGGCGCTTCTTAGCTTCTTCGTATACGTAACGTTACGAGATCGTCAAACTAAAATGCGGGGGTGGTACCCCAGATCTAAATGAAGCAATGATCTGTTCGGCATTCTGCGCTTCTCGCACGCTTCGCCGATACATCCTCGGAAATTACGGAAGCCTAGAGGTAGTACAAATACAGGGTCATCTGTACTTCCAAGTCAAGGTGTCCCAATAGTGTTAAGTCTTCACAATGCACACATTACTTTACACCTCTCTGTATGCGATCCTGGGCCTAGCAGGCCCTGTATGCGCACAGGAGACCGCTGGTGGTTACTTGGCTGCCGTTTTCAAGGGCGCTGATCCTCAAGTCTTCCTCAACCTAGCTCCGGCATCACAACCATCTACCTTCACGCCGTTGAACAATGGAAAGGCTGTACTTATACCAACAACCGGAACACGTGGCGCACGAGATCCATACATCTTTAAGACGCAAGATGCATCCAAGGTCAGTGAGACTACATCCTTTGCTCGAGGCAAAGTACTAACATCAATGACTGCCAGTTGATCGTCCTGGCAACTGATCTTGACATTAGCAAGACCACTTGGGGCCTCGCACAGACTAACGGCTCCCGGGGCATCTTCGTCTGGGAGTCTAGCGACGGAATTACCTGGTCTAAAGATCGTCTCGTCTCGATGATGCCAGCGACTGCCGGCTACGTTAGTTGCTTTCCGCAATGACATACGAAAAACTAACGACTATAGGTTTGGGCCCCGTCAGCAATCTGGGACGTAGACCGATCCGCATACGCTGTGTTTTGGAGCTCCAACATCTTCGCTGCCTCCGATACAGCGCATTCTGGCACACCAATAGGGCCCTTCATTTACTACAGCCACACCACTGACTTCAAGACATTCACCGCCCCTGCACGCTGGAACAGCGACCAGACAGCGACCGTCATTGACCAAGAGATCCAGTGGCTTGGCGGCCGAAACTACGTGCGCTATCTTAGCGATACGCAGCAAGTGAAGCGGGTTGTCCTCGATCGGTCTTCTAATGGGCTGTTTGGTACATGGACTCGCATCGGTGTGCCAGTTGACAAGGTTCGAGAGGGTCCCGCCAGCTACCAGGATATTCTCAACCCTAAACGTTACTACCTCTGGGAAGACAATTACAGTGGCCCTGGGTATGAGTGCTACTATACGGAGAACTTCACGGTACCGTATCAAGCATGTGCGCCTGGTCTTTCCCCAGATGGGATGAGGCATGGGGCTGTTGTGCAGGTTAGTAAGACTATGTACACGAAACTGGGTGGGAAATAGGAAGAGTGCGGGGAAGTTCATTACATTCAGGAAGTTTGTTGCGTTTACTAAATTCGAGGAAGTGATTCACGTCAATTTGAGTAGCCACATGGCCACAAACAACGTCCTGCCTTGGGGCTGCGAGCGAATATTGCGCTCCATCCCACACCCCTCCTACTACTGCCGTGTGATATATACCACCACATCATCTCCAACTACCTGGGGCGATGAACTCGTAGATGATGTAGCGGATCTCTGGTCGAAGGACTGGCAGAAGGCATTTGTCGCCGCGGTCGCTCAGTCGAGTGGTCTGTGCCACGGGAACGATCGCGTAAGAGGATCATAAGCTTGCTCATCTTGAAGGTTGATGATTGCTCTCCGGGCAATATTACAAGAGTTTATTCAACAAGAGGAAGGATGTTCGGTGGTGAGCGTAGCTAAGTGGTCAAGCCTAAAGCGGTTATGATGCTCGCAGTGAGTAAATTGCGCCCTATTACACAAACGCTCATCACACTACGAACGTCCCACACCACCCACAACCAGAATCATTTTGCAACAACAGAGTTCCCACCCATCTATTTGCTTTTTACATTCTCTGCCATGGCCGATCATAATGAGAACCTACTCAGAAGTGCTGCCGATTCGCCTGCACGAGCACACGGCCCCCTGGCCGCCGCCCCTCTTCGCTCTTCCAGTGGAGCTCCGCCTCGTCATTTACCCTTTTCCTTCTCGAACCATACCGCAGCCTTCTCTCCTGCGTCACCGGTATATATCTCCCTTGCACGAGGATCTGCAATGAGGTCGATAGGAAGCTCGCATCAGTAATCATCCGGGTTCTTCAAGCTGAACTCCAATGGACAACCCAACTACTTGGACCCATTTGTTTCCCCCAAGGCAGGTGATTTAGCCGTGCCCAGCTCACAGTTCCCCGCTAGCTTCTTTCGTACAACACAGAGGAATGGGAACAGTGGGAATTGCTGGCCGAGTTCTGACCTGCCGTGGCCCTCCACCTCTGCCAGCTCCAGCTTTTTATTGACGACGGACCCGAAATAAAAGATACCGTTTCGTCGTTTCGCCAACAGGCAGGAACATACAGTAGACATGATACACGCGCGCACGCCGGCTTTCCGGCGACACGCATATCTTGTTTGCTACGCCCGGAAATTTGTTGCCTGAATGAACATAGAGCAGAAGACAAGCAGTCATGCATGCTACATGAATCCGCAGATGTCTACAAATGGGGACCCTGGCGTGTCAATGTACAAAGCGTAGTACTGTCGCTCAAAGCTTTGGACGACTGACACCCGCTTGCTGTCAGCCGCGCTCAAAACCTTCTGACATCACCCAACCTCGATCAAGAAGTGTTTGGCCAGCATGGATGGGCTCTGAGCGGCGCAGAGGATTACGACATTCAACACTGTGGTTGGCAGTCACCATTCGAAATTTTGTGGCAGTGGCAGGAAGGCCTCGCGGCGCCGACATGAGAAGATGAGCTGGAGGGAGGACAACGTGGGCTGGAGATGACAACGACAGGAGCAGGATTAGATGAGGCTACAAAGCCTCCTCGGAGTATTACAACTACGAGACGGATTATGTTTCTCTCAGGCTCACTAGCACGCGATGTCTGGCTGAACGAGCGAGCGCGAGCATCAGCGGCAGTGCGGCACAGCAAAGACATCAGAAAAAGGGCAGAAGGGCTGCATTTACACAGAAAATAGAACAGTTCCTGATGGAAATCCTAATGGTTGGCCGGAGTGATGGCCGATTCTGTCAGAAAACCGTGTGTTTGTCAGGGGCCTTCGTCCCGAAACGGCAAGCGCATCCCTAACATCGATGACGTCCCCACTTCCTCCAACGCAGACCTTCATCACTCATCAGTCGCACTTGTGATTTGCGCATAATCTGTGTAGCTGACCGACTATATACAGCTGTTACAACTCAAAACTACAGGTATGGTCTGAAGCTCAGAAGCCTGGCTGCGCGTTTCTGCGAGGGCGGCAGATCGTCAAGCTCGCTTATCACCACATACGCCCCGGAGATAGCAACATGCACTACGCGCGACGTATTGGCGCAGATGCTACAAAAGCTGCTGATGCCCCTCATATAGTCTTCTTAGAACAAGCTCGACTCCCCTTGTATCTGCCATGTCAGCACCAACGACGGATCCACCAGCGATAGGTACGCCGCTGGCGCGTACTTCTTCTGGCCGATCAAGGACGACAGCAACATTAACGAGCGACAATGAGACATCACGAAAAAGTGAAGAAGACCGCCAGGCTGTTTCGAACGGTGCGATATTGGACACCGAAAAAAGCATCGAGACTGGCCATGCTAGTGAACCTGCACCGGACAGGTTTCTTGTGGAGTTTGATGGCCCCGACGACCCTGAAAACCCTAAGAATTGGAAACCAAAGCGCAGATGGGGTATCACGATATCCATGGGCCTGATGGTATTCACTGTCACATTCGCTAGCTCCATCTTCAGTGTCAACCTTGGCTTTATCGTGGACAAGTTCGATGTCACACTCGTTACCGCAACACTGGGTGTTGCCCTCTTCGTTTTAGTACGTTAGCCCACTTTCCTCAACGTGCAGGCACTGACCACACCAAGGGCTTCGTCTTCGGACCCATTGCGTTTGGACCAATGTCAGAAGTTCTAGGACGAAAGCTTCCACTGTTCCTTGGCTTTGCACTGTTTGCAATCTTCCAGATTCCAGTCGCACTTGCTCAGAACATTGAAACAGTCTGCGTAGGCCGTTTTTTGGGTGGATTTTTTGCTTCAGCTCCTCTCGCTGTCGTTGGAGGAGCCCTTGCTGATCTGTGGGACCCCATCCCCCGAGCATACGCTATATGTGTCTTCGCAACCGGCGGGTTTGCAGGTCCTGTCGCAGGTCCTATTGCTGGAGGTTTCATAACCGAGTCACACCTGGGTTGGAGGTGGACATCATGGATCACCCTGATCATGGCAGCGCTCTTCGGTACCATCGGCTACGCTGTCATTCCCGAGACTTCGGCTGCCCGAATTCTTCAACTTCGGGCTGCAAAGCTGCGGAAAGCCACCGGTGACAGTTCGTATTACTCCAAGGCAGACCAGCAGAAGTTGACGCTCAATACTGTGGTCAATGTCTATCTACTGAGGCCGTTCATCATGATTGCCCAGGAGCCTATCCTGGCGCTTGTGACTGCGTACATGAGCTTTCTGTATGGTATCGTCTATCTGTTGTTCGAAGCTTTCCCTGTGTCGTTTCACGAAGAACGGGGTTGGTCTCTGGGTATCTCTCAGCTTCCATTCGGCGCCTTTATTGTCGGCATTACAATGGGTGCTGGCGTCATTGCATACAGCACAGCTACCAACTTTACACGCTCATTCAAGAAACACGGAAAGAGCATTCCAGAAGAACGCCTCCCGCCAATGATTGTTGGCGCCATTGCTCTGCCCATCGGGTTGTTCTGGTAGGACCAAATCTATGAATTCATTACAACCGATTTCGAGCTAACATCACACAGGTTTGCATGGACAAGTGATACGAATATTGCTTGGGTGCCGCAGGTACTATCCGTCGCACTTATTGGTCTAGGCTGCATGGTACCGTTCTGGCAAGGTCTGAGCTACCTCATCGATTGCTACGGCTTCTATTCAAACAGTGCCATCGCAGTCAATACCTTCGTCAGATCGTTCGCTGGCGCTTTTTTCCCCCTATTCACGCATGCAATGTATCGTAAGCTTGGTGTACCGTGGGCGACCAGCCTGTTGGGCTTTCTTTGTGTTGCTTTTCTGCCTGTACCGATCCTGTTCTACGTCTACGGAGCCAGAATACGAGCAAAGAGTAAGTGGGCACCGACAGCGCCCTGACTAGTTCGACCTCGAGAAAGCAAGCTTTTGAGGCTCTGTTCTGTTCTTCTTCTTCCACGTCCACATCTGTGTACCTCTCACGCTCCTGAAACGATAAACTTGCGCCGTGCCTGATACCTGACCCTTTTCATAACATGGTCCACTTCAAGAGTTTGCAAGATGTTCGAGTCCAGCTCCGCCAGTAATTCCTCCATCTGCGTGTACAAAGTACCCCATGGTCGAGGATCAATTCCAGCAAAATCTTCTTTAATCTCCACTTCTTGTCGTCGTGAAACTCCACCATGCCTGTTTGTCCCTCCACATAGTACACCTCAACGTCCTTCTTGTCCTGTGTCCAAGCCAAATCGCTCCACCCGAACTGTTCTGGCGTGCCATCGAAAATCAGCTCTTCGCCGAGGTTTGTCTTCATCTCGAGAACGGAGTGCATGGGCTGTGGTTCTTCTTTAAGATCTTTGAGGTGAGAGGAGGGGTTGCCCTGATTGAGCATGATTTCGGCGTAGAAGGCGAGCGGGTGGGGCTTGAAGCGCATCCAGCGAACAGTGCCGAGATCTAATTCTGTGCATTTGTTCAGCTTCATATCGATCATTTAAATGGATCTACATACCTGCTAGCTTTACGCGTAGCGAAGCTTCCAAGAAGAAGCAGAAGTGGTCGCATATGTTCTGCTTGCGGAGCGCGGCGTACACCCGGCGGTACGAAGCTGGGAGAGCTTCAAGCTCGTGAGAGCTTTTCAGGGAGGCCAAGTGGTTACGTTTGAACTCCCATACTTTGATGTGGGAGGGGGTGGATGTTAAGAGGCTGCCGGGAACTTGTCCAGTGGTTGAGCGGATGGGCGGCGAGAATGGAAGGGCATTGATGGCGGCTTCGAAGCAGAGGAGGAAGACAAGGAGGACGCACTCAAGGGTCAATGATCACGATGATTCTGACTCATTGGTACTGTCTGAAGTAGTGATGCAGTACAGGTTACCCATGGTGGTGATTTTGGGCGGTGCGGTGTTACGGAGCTGGTCAGTTTTGACTTAAAATACTAACAAACAGGCATTCACCTGCGCAATAGCAGAGTCAAAATGTTCCTGCTGTACCGACAGAGGATCTGACAAAGCATGGTCAGACGTTGTTGTAATAGAAACCTTACGAGGTTCAGGTAAGCTTGGTTATATGGCCCTCGCACTGCGCAGAGTCACTCACCGGCTTGACAGGCTTCATACCGGTGCCACTCGAGCCTTTGGTGCCTAGGAAAATCTCAGAATACTGTTTGGATTCGTCCAGGATCGACGTAATGTCAACACAAATGACGCCAGAAGTGTATGGTCTGCAATAGCCTCAGGTCTTATGCTCGACTCGTTGCAGTACGCCAATTTTCCCCGATAGACCACTTTGCCTCTGCTGAATGATCATGCTCGAAGACATCTTGTGAGTGCTCTCAGTCTCGAGTATAGTGCCACTGTCGTCACCTCATCTCGTTTGACTCCCTATTGTTACCTCCCACTGACTCTTCACTCACAATAAATGCTGTTACGTTTGTTGTGATTTCGGCTAGATTATCTGAATACTGAGAGGGCTAACAGAATGATAGGCTTAGAGATAATTCACTCCACAAGAAGTACGACCAACGTGCTCCGATTCCAGTTCCGATCTCAGGTCTCGGAGTGTTTCTTATTTGCTTTCTGCTGGTGAATGGGAGGGATATGCGCCACACTAATCTGGGCACGTGTCTTTGCAAGGTTGTCGAGTGGCACAGTCGGCGCGACAGCGCCAGTGAAGAACTACGTCCAATTGGCACTTCTCTGTTATCGTCGGAATTTTTCGCACTAATCCGCAAGTAATGACTACTGTTTGGCATATTTTATGACTGTCTTTCATTGCGAGAGGCTAAGGTACAATAATCGCTGCAACTCATCTCACCGCCGACAAAGATGCTCGTCAAGGGTTACGATATGATAGTGCCGCTGACTACCTGATACCCCGGTCTAGACTAAACACTCTTTAGCCCGTCGACAACCAAGCGATTATTCCAATACCAAAACCAGTAGTCTCTATACTTTTGCACCAGAAGTGCAGTGGTTGGACCCTCGTGAATGCGGCTGTCAATCTAAATGGCGATGATCCGGCGCTAAGTCCACCCAAACACTCACCACAGCTGCGGCAGCAACACAAACGCCCTCAAAGCGCCATCATGAACACTTCTCGAGATACTGAAAGAGATATCCGCCGCCTTAACTCCTTGTACAATGGCGTTGCCATGGTGTAGTTGCAGGCCTTGTGTTGGGATGCGCTCGTCGACCACGACGGCAAACTCGGGATCGTGACGCAGACGTGCCAGAAGCCCGTCAAAGACACTCCCCTCTTTAGTCCGCAGATGCTTGACGACGTCAAGAAAATGCTCGTTAGTGTGAACAAGTGCAATGCCGTCGTTGTCCATAACACCGGCTAGCTGGCGTACTGCCTCGAAGGTAAGCAATAGGTAGTAACTCCTGAATGGACGCTGTTAATCATGCGAGCAGATCTTGATATAATGGTCAAGAAAGTATCGTTCTCCAAGCCAAAGCGCGTCCACGACGTCGAGTGGTGGTCTACTCCTGGATCAGAACGCCGCAATACCGACTTCGATCACACAATTCTCCTCCTTACATCTCGATCTGACCAAACGCCGATCGTTGCAGACGCCTCCCACGCCCAATACCCCTTTTTCCGCGGCATTGATACCCTCGAAGAATATCTGAGGGAGATAGTGCATAGCGGCGGCGAATTGTTTCAGATCAATCTCGGACATGAGTTCGATCGGCACACAAACGACCACTAGCTCAAACCCTTCGACTCGGGAAAGTCGACCTGCACTCTCCGCACCACGAATTATGTGATGGTGAGCGATTTGAGCTCTGCTGGTGGGATTGATGCTCTGCTTGACCTGTCCCAAGAAGGCTTCGAAGAAGCCCAGGACAAGATCTTCGCAGGGATGGAGGTGGAGATGAGTAGGCTGAGACTTCGGCTCGAGGAGATACAACTTGGTGGAAATAAGGACGATCCGAAGGCATTCAAGGACCTCGAGGAGGATTGCGACAGTGCTGGCCATCGTTCCTGCACGCAGAGCTTGGAGCGTGAGCGTACACGTATGGCCGTTGAGCTGGATACCCCTACATGGGCGTGGACGGATCATTTACAATATTCTTATTCAATTGCCCGGGATCCGTGATTATTGTTGCCCGTTTCCAATGTTGCATTCGAGTTTCTGAGGAAAGCCACGTGCGGGGTCCTGGTCGGCGTGAAGCGGGACAGGCGTAAGAGCTCTGTTCGCCCTCACCTCCCAGCTATCAGCCCCACGTTCTCAAACACTGACCTTTTAGAAGCGCTACCGTGGTGCATAGTTTCTCTTATTCGCGCAGTCGCCATCATCATGTCTCTTGGCGTCAAGGTCTGCGGTTGCGCTGGCTGCGATCGACCTATCCACCAGCTCTCGGTGCCCTGCCTGGATTGTATCGACACTCCAGACGAAATCTTCGATCGACGCTCGAACTTTGCCTACTGCTCGATCCAAAACCTCTTTGATGACCAGATCATACACAAGCCAATGTGCAATAAGACCAGGCTCTGGAGGACCCTGATTCGAGTCGGTGCCATCTGCAATATGTTCTTCATGTGTCGCGAGATGATCTTGAGCTACATCCTGATCGTCTCCACGTATACCGACAGCGGCAGTACGTGGGTAGTTGCCGCGGACAATCGTGACGCAAGACCTAGTGAGGATTAGTACAAGCAGCCCATGAGTGTGGAGACCATCCTCGGCGCTGTAAGCTTCGACCACTGTCGAGTCGCTATTTCGTCTAAGAGCCCGTCCTTGCCTGACTCCTGGAGGATTCGTGCATCATCTTTCCGCCCAGCAGCATAGACTGACTACCCTCAGACATTTCCATAGATATCTTCAAGAGGTGCTACTAGCCCAAAAACATCGCACCTCCGGTAACCCTTCACTTCCCGCCGAACGAGAAGAGAATTCCGAAAAAGTGGCACACAATCTTCACTCTCAATCCCAAAGGCGATGAGGCGCTGACCCTCGACCCCGGCTCGATGCAGTACGGCCATGTCGTAAAGACCCACAGGCATGCCGATTACGTGTCGAAGTACGAGAGAGAAGGACATGAGGATTACCATGGGTTTGGCTCCGTATACAGAGAAGTGCTGGACAGTGCAGCTGCTGGCGATCTAGATTGCGTTTCGCTGACTGTTCGACAGCTGAACGAGGCTGTATGGAAGGCGACGATGAGCCTCGGCGGACGTGGCAGACTTTATGACATGAGCCATCATGACTTTGTCAGAGAAAAGGACATGATCGGTCGCAGAGTCCGGGATGCGCTGGCGAGGTTTCGGGTCGACGTAAATCAACTGTTGATCGACGCATTGGTGGCTGAGGAGGATGCTCCAGGTCACATCGCCATGACGAAGGTGATGGAGAACTACCTGTCGGAGATAACATAGACGTGGAGAAGCCATTGCGATCCTAGACCCGATGCGCAGAACATCTGTAAAATCACTTTTTCGTAATGTGTCAGACTCCATAGGCTAGCAAAGTCGATCCGTTATCTACTGGAATCGACCTGAATATCTCCAGAAGAGCGTAGCGCACGGTTATCAGCTGAATGCAGATAATTGAAGATGACAGGACTTGATTGTTAGATTCCACGACCCTTCAGGCACTTGCTTCAAGCTGTGTTGGTAAATTTGAGTAAGTCGAGTGCTCATGTCGGTGCGGAATGAGAGGAATGCATGCAGATGTGCATTGCCTTACACTGGACGTGTGAGAAGAAAGTCATGGACACTTCCACAATTGAACTGAGGACCTCATGACGTGAAGGAAGCAGCAAAATAATACCACGCCACCTGAGCTTGGTCAAGGCTCGGACCGGGGCGGTACACTCTCGCCTGGACTAAGTCAGCTTGTTTCTTTATGGTAAGGGATGGAAAACTTACAAATCTATTTAATATATAGACATAGAAGCCTCACCATGAGCAAGGTGAGCCAGTAGTTCTTTGAGTTTCGTCGCCATGACGATATGCAGGTGATAGCAACATACTCATCCAAGGCAACCAACACCCTGTTGCCAGGCTCGGAATGATAGGCTTATCTAAACTCCAAAGCTTTGGCTAAGGTTCAGCTGACAAGGGCTAGTCAATGACTCTCAGTTAAGCCCCTCATTTGTTGAGCCCGAAGTCGAACGCGTTGGTGGGATGACGATCGTGGGAGCGTGGCCTTGGCTCGCTTTCGTGCAGCTTATTGTTGCAGTCTCCTCGTCTCTTGCTTCTACACCATACGGCACACCTGCATCACCACCACCATCATGCAGCGAAATAAAATCCGCCCCACCATCAATTGCGGCGTAAAGAACGGCAGGATCACTCCTTCTAAAAGCCTGAATGAAGCCTGGCTCAATCGCCGTCGATGGACTGTAGTTTGAGTTTTTTGATAGGCAATGCTGAGACTTGCTGGTAGACTGGATGTCGGCCTTCGGTTTCGTGCAACGTCTTGACTGCATATATACGTACATTGGAATCTGTGAACAGCTGGTTTGCATCCAACGTGGTTGGACGTGACGAAATAGTGAGTTCGGGTGACTTATGCCGTGAGAGAAGATATTTTGACTTCAGATCTCGTGCGTATGCTTCTACGCATTTATCTTGCAGTTGCAAAGAGATTTGCGGACCTAGTAATCCAGTAGCGGTACTTTGGCTGTGCGGGCGTGCATATTCGACCTCGCTGTTGATGATGTTCGACATGGTGAGGCCATTCCCCTTACCTCCACCTCCTCACCACCACACCAACAGCTCTCGCGCTGCATCAGCGGCAAGAGACGGCCCTGGTGTACTTCTTGCTGCTGATCATAGCTGCATTCGTGCTTTACCACTGCAGCGAGCGCAATCGATGCCCATCCGTTGTTGATGAAGAGGCTCCGCCAGAGGCAGAGGACGATGGCTCCGCGCTCTCAGCACCTCACGTCGATGAAAACACGCGCCTGCACCACCCTCGGACATTCTACGACTGGGTGAGAGCCAGAAACGCTGCAGCGCGAGCGTTAGAAGCCTTAGGGTAGCTGCTGCTGCAGCGACCTGAGGCTGTTTGCTTGCGGCTCTGGCAGATACTTGTAGCAAACCGCCTTGCACACGTAGGTAAGCTCTGACAGCTTTGTCGAATCGCAGAGCTCCGAACGGGACTGCCTACCTCAATCTTGGATACGGCGATTGACGTTGACAGGTCCGCGCAATCGCGCCCATGCTCAGACAGGCCAGAGCAGTCCCTGCATCAGTCAAAACGCCTCGACTACCTCCACAATGATGAACGCCGCAACAGACACCATACCACACGCAACAGACGATGTAAAGCAAGGGCAAGGAGAAGCAGGGCTGGTGTGAACGACAAGGGTAGAAGGCAGGGCGGTGATGATGTTGCGCAAGAATGCTGTAGAGGTTTTCTGCTCAGTAATTGATGACAAAGGGGACGCTGTGAAGAGCATTGAAGCCAACAGAATAGCATAGTAAATGACGAAAGATTGAAGTCATCGGTGCTTGCAGGCATCGAGGGGCTTGGGTTGAAGCAAAGAAGAATGTGAGTTGGGTATGATAGCTTCGCGCGAATTTGAGATGGCGAGGAAGAGACCAGGAAGACACACTTGGCAGGCAAGTAGGAGAAGGGCTTATAAAAGGGGGCGAGGGTATGACAAGATGAAGACGAGCGACTGAAAGAGACGGTGATAGGGGGCGGGTATCATACGGCTTAGGATGCGGAAGAGAATGGGGGCCGATAATCGAGATGTTAAAGGAAAAGGATAAACTCAAGGACAACGGGAGAGACGAGGAGAGGGATGGAAGGAAAGAGACGGAAAGAAAGAGGGCTCAGGGTCTGTGTCTCGTAGCTCGCGGTACAGGAGCAGCCCAAGTCGAAGCATCACCTCAGGATCATCGCCCATACCCAACGTCAAGCTCAGCGACGAAGCTGCCAACGAGATTGAAGGAACGCACTGATGTGGGCAAATCACTCGACGCACCGAGGTCCTGCTGTTCAAAGGGGAATGTTGAAGCACATCCTGTCGTGTCAGCCAGGCGGCAGAGATGGTGATTCCGCTTGCCCTCTCGCTCGATGTCTGCAATGCACTAGGTGCACACACGTACTGCGGGGCCAGCTGTAGATGTTCGTCTGACAAGCTGCGTTGGTCGGAGTTGCCCCTCTGGCCCTAACGAAGATCTCCCGTTACCCATCGTGGTGATGTCATTTCCGCAGCTATGGCGCTAGATTCGAAAGAGGTGTGTGGGGGCGGTGGACCATTGCTGAAGATGGCGGTACGGCGGGATGAGTTTGATGCAGCGTAGTCGTACAGGAACACCGTCATAGTGCGTTGAGCAACAGAACAATTAGAGGCATCGATATCCCATCTGCATCTGCGTCTCGTTAGTCACATCCTTGATGTCAAACAGCGGAAGCTACATCATGACTCACCTTTGGGGATCCTGGCTCAGCACATGCCCGGCAGAGAGCCAATCGACATCACGTCGACGGGAAGGACAAAATACAAGCGAGCTTTACGAAGGCCTCCAGCTGCTTGCCGCGCCGTTTCTATCAATGGTTTTGGTGTGTGCGCCATCGTTGGTCTTGCGTGTGCGGCGAACCGGAAACCGGTACAACCCCGCCAACATATTACACACGTCTGGCGGTCAACAATTGACACGAAGCTCTGCCACCAGAGCAAACTCGAGACTATGCTATGATCGACAGGAGCTTACGAGATGCTACTGGCTCACGTGGGTGTGTGCAGGTACCTGGGATGAGCTGTTGAGCTGCGCAACCTCAAGGGCGCGTGAGGCACCGGAAAGGCGGCGCGCTATGCGCTGCTTGGGTTCCGAAGAAGCTCCGTCGTGAGAGAAGCTCCATCATCGACCGTGAAGCAGGGCATACTTGCGGGTGATGGTGTTGTGGGGGCACTGATCCGAAGGTGCGGTCGAGGTCGTCGAGGCGGGCGAGTCCCCTGAAGCTTCAGGGCGGTGGTGGGTTGTATGAGCTTCGTGAGAGCCTCACAATAGGTATGAGGAAACACAGCAACACCATGGCGGCGGTGTCATACAATGTGGAGGTGGTGAGATTGTGCGGGGTGGAGGAGGAAAGGGGAGAGTTTGAGGAAGGCGCGGAGAAGCTAGCGCCGCGGTTTTGGTGACCCTCAACACCACAATTACCCCCTCACCGCACCAAGAACGCCGTGTTGCGATGCTTTAGGAAGCTAGCTCTTCGTAACATCTTGCACGCCACTCTACGATCGGTACAGCTTGCTCAGCATGTGCTACAGCAAAAGAGTGAGACAGCAATCGCACCGGCGGGGTGATGAAGTCACGATATTCACAGCAGCGACTACATCGATGGGAAGTGCAGTACACGCGTTGGGAGAGAACGACCAGGCATCTCATCGCGATGGATAGGAGGGCGCCACGGACTCGATTCAGAAGCTTAAATATGACGCTCGAGAAACACGTAGGCTCAGAAGCGCGAGCGAAGCGCAAAGACACGTGCAGCTCGACAGTAAGGGGCTCAGTGATACCTCAAGACAAAGACAGCTGTTTACCCCTGCCACCTACCCAGCCAACTTCTGACTCCTCGGACGACTCCGTTCACCCACCACCCAACCCTGATTTGGTCTGCCATACACACCGGACCCCGCACGGGCAGCACCTCCAACATGACCACTAGCTCGTCATAGTGCCTCCACCGGTCTGCCGCCAGTTCCTGGGATAACCCCTCGCAACCCTCCACTTCTCGGTCTCCTTCTCTACCCCATCGAAATGCCTGGCTCGCCAGCCGCCATCAGCGTCTCCCTTAAAGTCAATATTGCCGAACGACCACGACAGAAAGCCCTCAGCTCGGGCGCCGTCCGGTGCATCGAGCAAGCCCACCGCGACATCCAGTAGCTCAGGACGATCATCCTCTGCGAAGAACACGGTCGCTGAGCATGTGCTACAGAAGAAGCGAAGCGCACCAGCCCTGGTTACTGAGGCGTAATAGGCCAAGCTGCCAATGACGGGATCCTTGCTGTCGATGGACGCCTTCAGCTCATGTTTTGACTTGGGGACAGGCGTGTCTCCATTGGCGGCAGACAGATGCTTTATGTCAAAGTACGCCCAGTACCAGAGATCGATGCCACCCTGAAGTCGGCACGAGTCGCAGCCACAAAAGATGGTGGAGAGCTTGTGCGTTTCTGGATCGACATTCCACGGCAAATCCTCTTCCTCAATATTTGAATAGTCGCCGCGATGTAGAACGAGATCGACGCCCTTGCACTTGCAGCGGATGGGTACCGAATCTCCGGTCCTTTTCTCGAACCCGATGAGGCCATTCGCAGGCGGCCAGTCCGCTGGCAATTCATCACGAGGATCAGCGTTCTCCGGCTCGTGCTTGAAGCGTCTACACTTTGAGTCGTCTGCGTTCGCGTCCTGAAGCCACACGCTTGCGCCTCCATCAATTGTGTCACCAACGTAACCTTGCCCTGTGAACCTGATCGGCGTCACCTCACTGTTTGTCAACGTTCCAGTGAGTGCTGCAAGTGGACTGCCAGGCTCGTTCAAGATCTCCCAGAACATTGGAGTGGAGCACGATGGGCAGAAGAGCAGGTTGACGCGAGGGGTGAATGAGTACGCCTTTAGCTTCGACACATCGACGTTGGCTCGCGGCTCTGGCCAGCGCACGTCCGATGTATATAGGGCACCGGTGACATGTCTGCAGGACCAACAATGGCAGATCGGCGCTGGTAGAGGGAGCTTCGACTTGGGTACTTCGGTGGTGAAGGTGTTGGCCTTGCACAAACAGTGGGAGGTGAGTGTGACGGTCGAGTCGTCTGGTGAAGGCATCGTGGAGTCTGAATTCTGAGCAAGTAATGGCCAGCTGAATGAACAATCAGGAACTCGATGCTACTCTTTAAGGAGGACGCGCGCCTTTTAAGTCAAAACGAAACGCGACCTGATTGGGTGAGGTTTGTCAGCTATCGCGGGGTCACGAATACAAATGTCACACGACAGGGCCTTCCTCTTTCACAACTCGGTTCACGGCAGCAGATACCATGAAACAACCAGGTAGCAGGCACCGTGGGCAGTATCGAACAAGGTGAATCGAGCAAGACAGCGGAACGCCGACAGCGGGCTACTGACGACGGTCTGGACCGCTTCCGCGCAAACTTGTAACTGCGTGAGCAGTGTAGGTCGGAGACTGTGATCAACGATTGTATTGCTATCTGTTGTCGTGTTGTGTGATGTTCTGTTGTTCTGTTGTTGTGTTACATAATCTCTCAGCTCTCAGGTAAGTGCACTTGCCCACCGTGCAGTGCCTGCTACAATAGGATATCATGTGATCTGAGCCACATGGTTACAAAACTTGAGGCCATCAAGATGGAAGAAAAGGAAGCGGCAGCTTGTTTCAAGGCACATCTCGAAGCTTCACGTCAGAAACGAGGTGCTCTTCAAGAATTCGAAGCTCTCGAACGTATCCTGCAGCAAGAGAGAGAGGGCCTGGAGCGAAGCAATGGTTGTGTGGCTGTATCCCAATCACGCGCAGGAGAGAAACCAGGCGACGGAGTACCGCGGCGCACAACTGACTCTAGCGATGGGCGGCCGTGGGGTGGTTTCGTCAAGAGAGTCGCAGGATTTTTCGGATGGAAGAAGAGGGAGCTGAAGCTTGTTTCAAGAACTCAGCTTGGAGACTGGGGGTGGTGAGAGTCCGAGTTGACGCCAATGGTAATCCGCTCTGAGCGGATCAGACAAGCGTAGTATGGATATGCCTGTTGCATTAGGTGTTGTTGTTGCGGTATCAAGAGCAAATGTATATAACGAGTGTATTGTGTTCTGTGTTGTCGTGTTGCTTGTATCTTTGCTCTCCAAGGCTCGCTGCGGGGTCTGTTTTGATGACGTCTTTGTGATGCAGCTGAGGTAAGAGGTGCTCAACAACATGAGGAAGTAGCACCAGACCACCACCAACAACACGTGATCCGCTTCTCCTTTCAACCGTTACAGTTGTATTACACTCTAAACACTCTCATTACGTCGAATAGACCAAGTTTCTGCTTCTCAGTCATTCCATCTTTCAACAGACCCGTGACGTGATCGCCTTCGCGTCCCCTCTGATTGCAAACAACCGTAATGCCGTTCTTCTTGAATTCACACGTTCTCCCTGTCGTCCCGCAGATCCAAGTCTTCACACCAGACCATTCAGTTCCGTTTAGCAAGTCCGTCCCGTAGGCCGAGCTCCACGGCGTGTCCACCTGCCACGGGTCCAATGACTCTCTCAAATCCGGCGCAAAACTCGTTACAACAACGACTTGCTTGGCCTCACTTCCCGCCTGAAATCCAGACATCGGTTTCCCATCCGGCCCAACAGCCGGCTTCGTCGCCTTGCCAACCTCCTGCTTCAGCCACCGCAAATCCCGCTTATACTCAGCATTATGATTCTCAATACTCCACTCTCCTTGTATCCCACTCTCCTCATTGAACTCGGGCATCTTCTTCAGCACAGCCGCAACGTCCTGATCCGGGATCCTCGACCACAGCGTCGCGCCCAGCAGCACAACATTCGTGCCCGGCACCTCACTCCGTGTCTCGTACAGCACCTCCAGCCTTCCCTTGGTCGCGGGTTCCCTCTCCATCTTGTGCGCGAGCTGCAGACCGTCCATCCACGCGAGACCGTGGAACTCCAAGCTTCCGAGAACGAGGAACACCTTTTCGTGCAGATTGCAGCGCCGAATGAGGAAGGACAGGTAGGATTCGTAGTCTATTAAGCGCCCGATGTTGCCGGCGAGGATTAAGAAGGGCGCGCTGACGGGAATGTGGAAGGTCAGGTATTGTGATTCGTGGTCCAGATGCAGGTCAGAGAGGACTTGGAAGGAGGTTTTCGGGTGCGAGAAGAGCCCGGATATGCGGCGCATGTGGGAGACCATTGTGTGAAGGCTTTATTATGTGGTTGAGGAGGTAGCTTGGGTCCAGGTCTTGAGACTCTTGTGGCGGCAGTAGATGGTGTCGCTCTCTGTACTGTTGGCGCGATGGGAAGGTGTTTGCGACAGTACAAAAGACCCCGGCAAGCGATAGGGCAGTGATTTGTAAGGCTTCCTGAACTTCAGATGTATACACTGGATATATTGAGGAGAAACGGGAGCGGAAGCAGTGTGGTTATGCTTTTATAGGCCGAGCTACGCCGCAGCCCTCCCTCGCCTTAGGTACATGGCTAGTCAGCGTGCAGCTGCATCGCAACTGCGTGCTCGGGCTTCCGCGTCGTGCCTATTGATGAGGCTACACGAAACGCGCCGATTACTGTGTCGTACACCTTGGAACGTCTGGTAATTGGCTCGCGATATGTTTAGGTCGCGTTGTGGTGTTGTTGCAGGGTGGCTGAGATCGCTACTGCGCTCGACGTTGGATAAATTTAGATCAACGCTAAGACTAGAGGAGGGATGGTGGCTCTCATCAACTGCCTAAGGTTGCAACGTCCACCCATCAATTGAGTGATTGGCACCGCTGCTGTCACTCTATGAGTCCCTCAGCAGACGTTGCACTCTACTCTCTCCGAGTGAGTACTCTCCGAGTGAGTATCTTAATATCGTCGTTCTGCTGATGATTATATCGACACTGCTATTTCTCACTCATACTATGTCTCCGGGCACCGGCGTTCTCGGAAGTGGCTTGCCTCCTCTACTCACTTCCACCTTGAAATCCTTATGGATATTGACGCGCATTCCATCGGCGCCCGAATTTTTCACGATATGCTTTTGGCTCCCATCGTCTCGGTCAAGACTAATGCTGCTGTCACCGTCGAGGTGACCATATATCCTTGTTTCTACGCCAGTGCTACCTGTACTCTTTCCATTCGTCAGATAATTCTGCAGTGTTGTGCTTCCCGGTCGCTCATCAAGCTCCAGATACTGCTTCGACGCGCCATTGACTCCGCTGTGAGAGGTCGCGCGCGCTTGCGACTTCTTGCCGCCACCAAAAGAGCGACTTCCACTCCCTGTCCAAGACGAGAAGCGATGGATCATGCGTTCTAGAAGTGGTCTGCAAGCAGGCAAGTTTGCGACAAGCATTCCGATGTTTACCTCAGCAGATGCCCAGGCGAGGATATTGCCGAGGTTCTGCATGATGCGCGTTTCGTCATCCAACCCGATCAAGTACTTGAGACGAACAATGGGAGCAATCGATGCGCTATAGTTATCAGTAACAGCTCATATATTGCTAGAGCGCCAGGTCTTACAAGATTCCAAGTCCGAGCATACCAACGACGGAGCACTTCACTCGCCAGTCGAGCTGCACGTTCCACAGCAGGAAGATGGGCAGAATCGCGAAGATCCAGTCACTGAGAATCGATACGACAGCGACCGCATACGAAAGGGTGGTCTGAGTACTGCGGGGCTGACAGTAACCGTCTATAGTTGGGTACCAGTTCTTTCTACTCGACGTCAGCACACTATTAACTCAGATCCATGAACTCGGAGCGACATACTGCACGGGATGACACTGGAAAAACAAGTACATGCCAGTACCGCCCATGACAATGAGACAGGACAGCATGCAAGCGTAGATCATATACTCGATCCACTTCTTGCCATTTGCGATCCTGATCAGTGCGAAACCGATGGAACACTTGATGGTGATCAGCGTGAAGCACCACGGCTCCTGGAAGATGTAGAACCACATCAGGGAATTCGAGTACTGATACGGGGTCAGTGAAGCGTCGTAGGCACCGACACCACTCCAAGCCAATGCGACGGTGGATATGGTAGTGGTTGTCCAGAACGGCTACAGCGCTTGGTCAGCATCAGACTCATGTCAGAGGCTCTAACGGCCTTACAAGATTGACCAGCATCGCCCAGTCGTCAGGTCCCCACGCGTTCCTCTTCGATCTGATCCAGAAGCGCAGGACGGTGAAGACAATGTCGAAGGGAAGCGGCACCAGGACTGCCAGAGCCATGGGGTAGGAGGTGGGTGCCATATCGTCTTCTGGCGCTGAACTCCAAGCCCGGCGAAGAGGAAATGGTGAGCAGAGGCTGGTCGACGAACACAAGGGACGGTGTTCCGCAGCGGTTCCAGATTGCGGAGTACAAAGAGGCGACGAACGGTTCCATTAGCACCGCACGACCTTCCTCAAGCCTCATTTCAAGTCCTCAAGTTCTTCACCCTGCATCCCTCCAATACCAAGACGGAATGACCACGCGCTCCCGGTCCCAGTGCAGCAGGATCTTCCACCAAGCTGCTCTTTCGGGCACACGTCTAGGCACAGGTTACATCGGAGTTTGGCATTGACAATGGGCGGAACGGGATCTGGCCCGCACATGGTCTGACATGGCGCGATCATCTTTTCAGCCACGCCGGAAGTACCCCCCGGATCCTGGAGGATGCGTAAGATTTCTATGTCAACTTCATTCGGCCACTCACCTGTCAGAACACCTAGATGCAACTTGTTCGAGTTCTATGCGCAGCAATTGTGCATTTTCTACTCGACAAACCATTTCAAATGTGTTGAATACGCGAAGGATGCCAACCTGCACGACACACTTACCGGAGTGTGCTGCCGTGGTATCCAGGCCTTAATGCCAGGATCTGGACCGGCTTCCGGCATGGATTTGAATCATTTGACCGCCTCGAAACGCTAGGCGATGAAGTGGACCTTTCGGGGCTTACGTATGCAGGCAGGGGCGCTCCGATGAGATTATCCGCCTCACCATCGTCGTAGGGTTCGTGATCCTGATCGCAACCACCATCCAGTTTGGGTATTTCCTCAGAGCAAGTGTCGCTTTCTTCTTCCTTTAGATCTGACATACGCCACGTAGAAGGGCCTGATACGAGATTGTCGCGCGCTCGCGTGTGGCGCTTTTTCGGACAATTTACCCACGACCCACTCCACCAGATGGCGATCGGCTCAGGTACGCCGCAATCTAGTTTTCATTCGACGGTCGACCATGGATATCGCTTGCGCTTGAAACGCCTCTCCCATCGCGGAAGTGGAAGTTGTGCCGAAGTTGCGCTGGAGCCGCGACATCGCTTCACACCGCCTTGTCTCCACCGCAGGGTAGCTGAAGGATCACGAAGAGGAGGGGGTACAAAGCTGGATCTGCCCCGCGTTGTGACGGTGCAGTAAATTTGGTGTTGAGCATCGAGAATAGCAAGCAAAGTATTCAAGGACGTCTAAATTTCAATCATCAATCATGTCTACTCCCAGGGTCTTTGAGGGCAAGCTCGCCATCGTCACTGGCGCATCTCGCAGTAAGTTCACACAATTCCAACCTATATCAAACACAAACTGATCGCATTCAGGCTTCGGCGCCGCTCTCGCAACACACTTCGCCTCGCGCGGCGCCAATGTAGTAATCAACTATGCAACATCCGCCTCGGACGCCCGCGCCCGGGACCTCGCAACCAAGCTCTCGACAGAACACAACATCACCGCGCTCGCCGTGCGCGCCGACCTCCTCAACGCCTCAGCACCACAAGCCCTCATCGACGCCGCAAAAGCCCACTTCACCAAAAACGGCCGTTTCCAAATCGACATCCTAATCAACAACGCGGCCATCGTCAACGCCCAGCCCATCAACGAGCTCGACATCGACCTCTTCCAGCAAACCTTCGATCTGAACGTGCGCGCACCCGCGCTGCTCATCAAAGCAGCATTTCCCTACCTGCCCACCGACCGCTCGGGCCGCATCGTCAACATCTCCTCGGCAACCACGACATGGGGCCTGATCCAGCAGACGTCCTACGCAGGCACAAAGGGCGCCATCGAAGCCATGACGCGCGTCTGGGCGCGCGAGCTCGCTGAGCGCGCAACCGTCAACGCTGTCTCTCCGGGGCCCATGGACACGGGGCTCTTGAATGGGCTGCCGGATGAGCCGCGCGAGGCGCTGAGGTTGTACAATGCGCTTATTCCGCTTGCGAGGGAGAGGCCGGGTGTTGATACGCCTGAGATGCTCAGGCTGGCAGGGGAGATTGGGGGGAGGCCTGGGACGCTGGAGGAGGTTGCGGGGATTGTGGGGGTTGCGTGTTTGCCGGAGAGTGGGTGGATGACGGGGAATCAACTTAGCGCGAGTGGAGGAGGGGCGTTTGTGAGGTAGATTGTGAGTAGGGTGATGATGTGATTCTACTGCATATCCTCGACGTTGGGACGAATTGAGTTTACGCCCTGGCAGAACAGCCCTGTCCACCACCCTCACGGGATGATGACCGTCCCACTCCCTCCCGCACCAACGTCCGTAAGCATAACTGCATCGTCGACCAAATTATTCAGCTGATCAAACTGCCCTTGCAGCCACAAGTCCAAAATCGGCTGGTCAGGCGCAACATACCTCGCGCGATGTGGCGGCAGCACCTTTGTGCTCTCCCTGAGGTCGTTAATATTCGCCATGCCCAGCAGACCAAGGCGCGTAGTCGTCGTTCCAGTGCTCCTGTCCGGAGCTGGGGTCGCTGAAGTCGGCCCACTCGGGCGCGGGCCGCGGATCCTCGGACAGGTTGATGTCGGATGCGGGGCGCAGGACGCGCGGGGCCGCGGCGCCCGTGGTCTCGGAGTAGGATTCTATATCCCAGATCCCCGGCGTGCTGTCCTGGGGGTCGCCTTCGCGCGTATGGTCGACGGAGTGCTGTTGAGATGTGGTGTGTGCGCCGACCAGGGCGACGAGGTCGTGGGCGTCGATTGTCTTGGCTGCGAATAGCTTGAGCAGAGTGCCTGCTGAGTCGGTGTAGCCTGGTAGCAGGCCTGTGGGTCCGGCGCGGCTGTTGTCCTTGCGCCCGACGAAGGAGCGTATGCGCGGCCCGAGGGGACATATGACGTTGGCGACGTTGGCACCCATTTGGATGAGGTCTGCCATGCCGACGCCGTGGGGGGGGTATTTCTTGTACCAGGTCTGCATATTCTTGTACCAGATCTGCGTATTTGTTGTACCAGGTTTGCGTATTTCTTGTACCAGGTCTGCATATTCATGTACCAGGTCTGCGATGGCGGCGAGGCCGTTGTTGTCTGCGCAGCTGATTTCGTCGGTGAGCAGAATGGAGCCGTCGGCGGATGATTTGACCAGACGCCTGCGTCGTGGAAGCCGAGGCGGACTGCTTGACGGGCGAGTTTGGTGCAGCGCCCGGATGTGCCGTTGGACTTTGCCGTCATCTCGTAGCTGATCCGCTTCCAGTCGCAGCAGAGGTCAGCTTTGCAAGCTGCGCTGCCAAGAGACCCGGCGGGGATAGACGTGTCGATGATGTTGGATTCGGCGTTGGGCTGGCTGAGGAGGATGGCTTTGATGTCTTTGCCAATGGAGGCCAATTGCGTGTCTTTGAGCGTCCGCAGGTCGCCGATGAGCTGCTTGGACTCTGCGCGCTTGACTTTGTTAGCTTCGCGCCGCATTGCTGCCACGGTGTCGCCCATGCCGGGGCGAGCATTAGAGAAGGAGACAAGAGTGAGAAGCGCATAACTCAGATATAGGAAGCCCTTGATAACGGGCAAGTAGGGGAGAGACGTGGGATAGAGGGATACCTTGTGGTGCGCTCCACGCACTACCTTTTACACACGACTGTCCATGCCTTTTACACACGACTGTCCATGCCATTTACACACGACCGTCCATGACGCCTCATGGACTCTCAAGAACATGTGGAGATCTAGATCACTCACAAACCTGGGGTCTGGCGAATACGACCCCGCAATAGGGTATGCTCTGGCACCGCAATACATTGTAGAGTGTGTGCCGGGGACATGTACAGGCAGTTGCCTGTTCTGGTATAGTCGGATCATGTCACTGGTGTTTAGCCAGAATAGACCATGTACCTGTCGATCCCTGTTCTGGGGCTCGAGCTCGACTCACATGTAGGAGCGGGACATTCATGCGGTCTGTGATTGGTATTTGCGGTGAGCGACTATCTGCTCGTCTAACCACTCTTTCACCCTTGTTCGCACGCGGTCCAGAAGCAGGTCTCTGGCCGAAGCCAAAGAACCTTCATGGGGTAGCACACCAGGCCCTCGCCTGTCAGGTTGTTTGCGCAGTCCTGCAGGACTTGAGGTATTATCTACGTCCGTTGTAGGGAGTCATGCTCCCGTTGGCTCGAGTGACGTGGATAGGCAAACAGTCATAATGTGCTGCAATGTTGTGTTGATTGTGGGGCCGCTCAGGCGTTGAGAAGAAACAAAAAAAGGCTCTTCGGACCTCTACCACCAACGCCGTGCAATGCCGCTTCCTACCTCGTTCCTTCACATCCACTCCTTGGGCACGGCTCTTTCCGACCACGTCCTCTCGCCCTCCCATGCCAGCCAGTCTGACCGTGTCGTCGGCAGCAGCCCCATGGCGTTGACCTTCCAGATGCCGAGGGCGAGCATGAGCAGGTTCGTGAGAATGTAGACGACCTTGACGCCGAGAAGGCGGCCAGCTGTGCCGGGTGTCTCGAAGGGGGCGAATGTGCGCTGGATGCCGAGTGCGGCCATGACGGGTGTCTTGAACAGGGTGAAGACCATGAAGATAGAGAAGATTTGCAGCGAGTTGCCGGTCATGTACATGCCTGGTTGTGGTCAGTATGGCGGTCGTGCCTTCCTGTCTGAGGTGGAGCGCACCAAATGCGTTCATGGGCAGCTGCTTGGCGGGGGCTATGGCGACCTCCCAGGCCTTTTTCATCTTCAGTGTGTCCATCTCCTCGGGCGTAGGCGGCACACGTGACTTTTTGGAGGACAACGCACGCTCCTTGCGGGTCATGGATGCTGTGTAGCCCGGCGGGTCTGGCAGCGACGCGTTCTTGGGCTTGGACGCGGGCGCCGAGTTGAGGTCGACGACCCATTGTGGGGGCGGAGGCGGGGCCATGGTGTGGTGTGGTGTGCGTGGGGTGTGCGGGGTGTGCGGTGCGGTGCCGTCGAGATAGTCGTCCGGGTCTGGTGGTGGCAGCAATAATGCGGGGCTGATGTTCGTGATCTATGCGTCCGTGGTGGTGAGCATCGTCTGCAGCGGACCTACCGGTGTCCCATGCTTGGCGTCCCATGCTTGGCGTCCCAGTCCAAGCGCTTCCCCGACGTCTCCGCAAAGCGTCCCTGACAGACGCCGAGTGCAAGCATTCCGCCCTCCAAACACCCCCGAGACCTTGCACGACCCGCGACGCGATACCGCCGCAATCGACCAACGCGACCAACGCCCTCACCTGTCGAGCCCCGCAGTCCATCCAAGGCGCAGCAGCGGCGACAACGCCACAGCAGCGGCGACAACGCCACAGCAGCGGAGCTGTCTGGGCCCTGACACCGCCAGGCACATCTATGCGCAGAGGGCACGCCAAGCGGGCGCATTCGAGATAGCCAGCCCGCCATGAGCCAGGGCGGCCAAGATGCGAAGCTCTTTGCGAGGGTACGTCCTCCCCTCTTCTGTTCACGCCCCGGCCCGCGCCCGATAGCCCGCGCTCACAGTGCCTCCGCACACCACAGGGCAAAGTAGCGGAGCTGCGCCTCGAGCTGAACAGCGGCGGCAAAAAGGACAAGAACTTTGCCGCCAAGAAGACGGCGCTGAAGAAGATTGTCGCCAACATGACCATGAGCAACAACGACATGGTCGCCCTGTTCCCGGACATTGTCGGCTGCATGCACATTCCGAGTCTGGAGATCAAGAAGATGTACGTCTGCCGTGCGTGCGCCCGCAACGGCCGCCCGCTGACCGCGCCAGGTGCTTCCTGTATCTGGTCAACTATGCCCGCATAAAACCCGACATTGCCCTCAAGGCGCTGCCCATTATCCAGGAGGACATGCACGACAATAACCCGCTGGTGCGGGCGCTTGCCCTGCGCACCATGTCCTACGTCCACGTCCGCGAGTACGTCGAGGCCACGGTGCCGCACCTCAAGAACCTTCTGCGCGACTCGGACCCCTACGTGCGCAAGACAGCCGCCTTCTGCGTCGCCAAGCTCTACGACCACGACCGACACCTGGTCGAGGCCTCGGACCTGATCGACAAGCTGAACGGCATGCTGCGCGACGAGAACCCCACCGTCGTGTCCAGCGCACTGGCCGGCCTGATGGACATTTGGGAGAGGAGCGAGAACATCAAGCTCACCATCGACTATGCGAGTGCCTCCAAGATTGTCTCCATCCTGGCAGACTGCTCAGAGTGGGGCCAGACGTACATCATGGAAGCCATGATGAACTACGTTCCCCAAGAATCGTCTGAAGCCGCCCTGCTCGCCGAGCGCATATCGCCGCGTCTGTCGCACACCAACTCCGCCGTGGTGCTGACTTGCATCCGTGTGATTCTGTACCTAATGAACTACATCTCCGACCACAAGGTCATTGCATCTTTGTGCAACAAGCTCTCGCCGCCCCTCGTCACGCTTCTTTCCAAGGGCCCCGAGATCCAGTACCTTGCTCTTCGCAACGCCCTGCTTATCCTGCAGCGGCGGCCAGAGGTGCTGCGCAACGATATTCGCGTCTTCTTCTGCAAGTACAACGACCCCATCTACGTCAAGGTCACCAAGCTCGAGCTCATCTTCATGTTGGCAACGGAGAGGAACATCAAGGAGGTGCTGACAGAGCTTGCAGAGTACGTCATGGCCCAGACTCTGGCGAATTGCATTTACTGATCTGAGCAGGTACGCCACCGAGATCGATGTCGACTTTGTGCGCAAGTCGGTGCGCGCCATTGGCAAGCTGGCCATCAAGATTGCACCTGCAGCGCAACTGTGCATCAGCACCCTCCTCTCGCTTGTCAGCACAAAGGTCTCGTACATTGTACAGGAGGCTACGGTGGTCATCCGCAACATCTTCCGAAAGTACCCCAACCAGTACGAGTCGATCATCTCAACACTGTGCGAGAATCTCGACTCGCTCGACGAGCCAGAGGCCAAGGCTGCCATGATCTGGGTCATTGGCCAGTACGCCGACCGCATCGAAGACTCCGATGTCCTCCTCGAAGACTTTCTCGACTCGTTCCAGGAGGAAACACACGAAGTGCAACTCGCCCTTCTTACAGCCACAGTGAAGCTGTTCATCCAGCGACCGACAAAAGGCTCCGCATTAGTACCCAGGGTGCTGAAGTGGGCAACAGAAGAGACCGACAACCCAGATCTGCGAGATCGAGGGTACATGTACTGGCGGTTGTTGTCATCTGCGCCCGAGGAGGCGAAAAAGGTCGTCATGGGCGAGAAGCCTGCCATCACGGCCGAGGAGTCGGAGAAGCTCGACCCTGGGACGCTTGAAGAAATGTGCCTCAACGTGGGCACGCTCGCAACCGTGTACCTAAAGCCAGTCAACCAGGTCTTCAGAAGCGCTCGTCCTCGCAAAATAGTCGACTCTCCCGCACTGCAGCGGCACGAATTGCCAACTGTCAAAGCCGCGGAGCTAGCACGCCAGCGCGCCGCAGCGGACCGTTCACGCATCGACACGGCACCCAACGGCAACGGCCAACTCTCGCCGATGAACGGCAACATGTCAGCTGCAGTAAGCGACGCCGATATGTACTTTGCCAACGTTGGCCGACAAAGTACGTTTGGTGGATCACCTATCGCAGAAGACCATGCTGGGATGGGTGGTGGCTGGGTCGTGAACCAGAACGCGCCCCAGTCGCTTGTAATGAGCTCGGGAGGAGCAGACGGGAATCAGGATCTGTTACTGTGAGTGCGGTGGCTGAAGAGCTGCTAATGTAGGTATATACACCAAATCCGATATCTAATGTTGACGGGCTGTTGCTCCGTTCTCGCAAACGTAGCGTGACGTCACACCTGCACATACCCAGTTACAGATTCAACGAACTCACGCATCCGTGAAGAAAGACGGAGGATCAAACAACGTCGATGCCATTGCCGACCTCGATGACAGCCTCTCTCCTCGATGACAACCTCTCTCCTCGATGACAACCTCTCTCCTCCATCCGCCCGTGACAACAACCTCGGTGATTCCATTTCAACTGCCGTGGGCCGCAACCCAGAGCACCGCTACCCCATTACTGCGATAAGGTATCTTATCCCCGCGGCGGGACCCTTCAGCCGCCTCTGATCTACGGGGTGATGTCCACCGGACGATTGCTGTTGGTTCGTTCTCAGTGCTCGACAGCTCTCTACTGGGCGGACTGATCCCATCTCCTTCCGGATGAGGAATGTGGGGCTGAGATAGCGAACGATATCATGCCTGACAACACGGTGTCTATCGACTCCGAGGACACGGATTTAGACATGGGTTTTGTGACAAGGAGTATATGAGGGCTCGCGTGCCGGTGGTGAACATGGGCAAGCCGAAGCAGCAGATTTGCAGCACCCACTACGATGCACGCACATGAGGCCAAGGACCCAATCGAGGTCGATGAAAAGGCCCCACCGAAAGGCGCATACAAGGATGCAGACAGAGCCCTCGAATTTCTCCGCGTCAATGACGAACACGAAGAAGGTACCGTCGTCGACATCGATGAGAAGACACTGGTCAAGAAGATCGACTGGATGATCGTGCCCATCATGTTCGCCTGCTACTTCCTTCAATACCTGGACAAGTCGCTCTGTAAGCTCGACTGCCTTCCGGCTTCTGGCTCGCTGCTCACATGCCACAGTGAACTTCGCTGCAGTGATGGGCATCAGAGAGGATGCCAATCTGACAACTGAGCAGTATGGCACGCTGTCCTGGCTGTTCTATCTCGCCTTCCTCATCTTCGAGATGCCGCATGCATACCTCATGCAGCGACTGCCAACCGCAAAGTACCTTGGCGGTTGCGTCTGTGCTTGGGGTACTGTCGGTACGTAGTCCTGCGCACTACGAATTCGAAGACTAGCAACTGATCGTCGTCAAGTGACCTGCACCGCGGCATGCGACTCTTACGCGTCTCTCGCAGTCTGTCGTTTCCTTCTCGGCGCCTTCGAGTCGGCAATCAGCCCGTCGTTGATCCTCGTCACGTCGATGTGGTACAAGCGTGATGAACAGCCCAAGCGCATTGGCTTCTGGTACCTCGGCGTCGGTGTGGCCGTGATGGTTGGCTCACTCATCTCATTCGGCTTTCAACACTATACCGGCGACAAGTTCACTAACTGGCAGATCATGTACCTTGTGGTCGGTCTCGTCACAATCGCTGCGGGTGTTGCTGTCATTCTCTTTTTACCCGACAACCCAATGTCGAGCAAGTTGACGCACCAAGAGAAAATCATGGCTGTGTCGCGTCTCCGCGAGAACAACACTGGTATCGAAAACAAGACGTTCAAACCGTACCAGTTCCGAGAGGCCCTTTGCGACCCTCAAGTCTGGCTGTTGGCATTCATCACTACAGCAGCCAGCATACCCAACGGCGCTGTGTCGTCGTTCCAGAGCGTCATCATCTCCGGTTTCGGCTTCTCAAACAAGGAGACCGCGCTCATTCAGATACCCGGCGGTCTGATCACGGCGATTAGCACGCTGATTGGCACTTATATCGCCGGCCGTTATAACTGCCGTGGCTTCATGCTCGCTACATGGGCAGCGCTGGGTGGCATCGTTGGCGGCGGCATGATCGCCTTTCTACCCGCCAGCAGCAGAGCTGGCAGACTGGCAGGCAACTACCTGACGAACACGACCGGCTCCTTCCTACCACTCGCGTATGCCTTTGCGGCTTGCAATTTTGCCGTAAGATTCGCAAAGACAGTCTAGTCAATGTCGTATCGGTGTACTAACAGCACACAGGGCCACAGCAAGAAAGTCACAATGAACGCCATCCTGCTCATGTCCTTCTGCCTAGGCAACATCCTCGGACCACTGACGTTCCGCAACGAAGACGCACCCAACTACACCCCCGCAAAAATCACCATCGTAGCAGTCGAAGCCACCGTGCTCTGCGCAGTGGCTGTCTTGCTCGTTTACTACCGCTGGGAGAATCGCCGGCGCGACGCTGAGGGCGACATGCAATGGAATCAGGGGGATGGAGGGTTCGGCGACTTGACTGATAGGGAGAATTTGGAGTTGAGATATAAGTACTAGATATGCAGAAACCTCGTTCTTGAGTCCGTTTTTTCTTAGCTGCTGTGACTTGCTGGTGCTGTCTTGAGTGGGCGATGCAATGCCCTCTACTGAGCCCGTCAGGCTCCACACCCACCCGCGTGGAGCGGACTTTGTCGAGCAGGTGAAGGTGTCGTCAGGTCTCTGCGGAAAGAGGTGCGTGTCTGACGCACGGACTGGACCCCTAAACAACCGTCATCCGGCCAGGATAGCGTCTCGACAACACTGAAACACCCCACCAAAACATTGACACGCCAACAATCACGCGCCGCCGACGCGCTGAGACCCCGCAGCAATGCAGAGCCACCAGCCGGCGCCGTCGCCTGGCGTGGGAAAAGACGTCACGCCACGAGGAGGTCCGCGCCACATCAACAATGAGCCCAGCTCGGTCTCGCGCCCGGTCAAGCGCCTTTCACTGCACACAGGCACCAGCAACCTGCGGGAACCTTCGCCTGGCCCCGCTTCGCCTAGACTGCCAAAGGCCCGCACGCCGTCCTCGCCTCTTCCCACTCTCCGCCGCAGCTCCAGCACGGCAAGCCTGAACCGCGCCTCGTCGCCTGCACCATTGCTCGCCCTTGGCCGCAAATCCTCCAGCTCGTCGCTGCGCGGCGACTCGACCGGCACGCCCCGGAGCGCGGCATCTCGCAGGCCGTCGTTCGCACCCAATATGCCTTCGCCAATCGGGGCCAAGAGCCCGCTGCAGCCGCACTTCGAGGAGAAGCTGCCGTTGCGCGCATGCGACATCGCCGAGGAGCACTTCAGGAAGGACCTGGCGCGGCACGAGGGCGCGGGTGGGACAGCAAAGGCGGGCACAATCGTCATCGTCCACGACCAATGCTATGGACACCGATACTCGCGACCGAAGACGCCGAAGAACATGCTCAGCCTGATCATGGAGCGCCCGGAGCGCATACTTGCGAGCGTCCTGGGAATCTCGACAGCATACGTGCGTCTTGGCGGGCGACATGCAGACGGCCACCACCCGTTGCACCCTGATCAGAACCCACCCGAGCGCATACCTTTCACGATTCGCAAGACCTCACGACTGGTCGACGTCACATTGCCTGTCGTGACGAACGTTCATGGCACAAAGTGGATGCAGGAGCTGAAGTCTCTGTGCGAAAATGCAGGCGAGAAGCTGGCTACCACAGGAAGAGAGCTGGCCAGAGACGCACCAGCAGCCCCGGGACAGCCGCCGAAACACGAATTCCATTCTGGAGACCTGTATCTCTGCGAAGAGTCGTTGAACGCTTTCCAAGGCGCGCTCGGTGGCGTTCTGGATGCCGTGGATGCAGTGTTCCAGGGCACTGCTTTTGGGGACGGCCCTTCTCGCGCCTTTGTCTGCGTGCGACCGCCCGGCCACCACTGCTCGGCAGACTTCCCGTCCGGATTTTGCTGGCTGAACAATGTCCACGTCGGTATCGAACACGCCATGATGCAGTACGGTCTGACACACGCGGCCATCATCGACTTTGATTTGCACCACGGGGACGGCTCGCAGGCCATTACCTGGGCACGGAATAAGAAGGTCCAGAACATGCCAAAAGGCACAGCGAATCGCAAGAAGACGTCCATTGGTTACTTTAGTCTGCACGACATCAATTCGTACCCGTGCGAGGACGGCGATGACGACAAGGTCCAGGCAGCAAGCCTCTGCATCGACAATGCCCACGGCCAGTCAATCTGGAACGTACACCTCCAGTCCTGGAAGACACCAGAGGAGTTCTGGGCGATCTACGAGGACAAGTATCTTGTGCTGCTCGACAAGACTCGTCAGTACCTCAAGTTCCACACGAAGCGTCTGAGAAGCGGGCCGAATCAGCCAACCCCCAAAGCGGCCATCTTCTTGTCTGCCGGCTTTGACGCCAGCGAGTGGGAGACGGCAGGCATGCAACGACACGCTGTGAATGTGCCAACAGAGTTCTACGCCCGCTTCACTCGAGACGTCGTACGTTTAGCCGAAGAAGAAGGCACTGCGGTCGACGGCCGCGTCATCTCTGTGCTGGAAGGCGGCTACAGTGACAGAGCCCTGGCTAGCGGAGTCATGAGCCACATCAGCGGTCTTACGGATGGTCAGGTGTATCACGACGCCAATCCCACCACTGGACTTGCCTTTGACATGCAACAGAGATTGAGTGGGCTCAGCATCACAGATGACGGTTCGCCCGTACAGTCAGTCGAGGCCAACTTGACACCAGTCACGTACGATCCATCGTGGTGGCATGCTACACATCTCACCGAGTTGGAGAATCTGATCAATCCTCCACCTCCAATCGCTCGCAAGAAGACCAACCAGGGACCTCTGGCACATTTCTCTTCGCCCACGCAGTCCTTCACCGCCAAGGTCGTAGATCCAACGAAGCTCTCGCATTTGCAGCCTGGCCGGGGTGTGCCCGTCAATCCTTCACGGCCGATCACCCCACCTCCTCCGGATGTCGATTGGGCAACCGCAGCGCATGCGTTGAGTGCGTTGCTCATACCTGCTGATCGTCAGACCAGGAGTTGCAGGCCTGAAGAACTTGCTCCTCCACAAGTCAAGAAGGAGAAGCCCGCTGCTCCAGCATTGACCTCTGTAAAGATCGATACATCAGGTCGACAACTACGCGGCCGCAAACCTGTTACAACCTATACCGATCATGGCTCTGACGATGAGAAGGCTCATCGTCCTGGGTCTCGCTCGAGCCGTCGACAGACCATTGCTGACTTCCAACTGACAGCAGCCGACCCTCCACCAACTCCATCAAAGTCGCGTCGGATGAGCATCGCATCCAGTGTGTCTTCCATCGGCGATCGTAGCGTCAGCCGTGCTCCAAGTGTTCCTCCATCAAATTCAAGGAGGCCTAGCGTTGTGCCTTCGACTGCTCTCTCGAATGGCCTTTCAGTCAAGAAGGGTCGTGGCACAACAAATGCGGCTTCGGCTCGCGCCCCTCAGCGACCACCCATACCGCGTGTGCCATCTGCCTTTACCAGCAAAGCGGCCACTGCCAGGGACAAAGAGAACGACGACATGGACTCGTTGACTTCGGGTCTGAAGCGGGTCACACTGAAGATGCCCTCGAGAGAAGAGTACGAGGCGCGGGAGAAGGCGAAGGAAGAAGCGCAGAAGGCTCTCGAAGGCCCAAAGAAGCCGGCCGCGAAAGCCTCGCGCAAATCGCCCGCCAGCCGTACTACAGCTACCAAGACAGCTGCTAAACCTGCTGCTGGCGTTATAAAGAAGGGCCGTGGATCAAGGTCAAAGACATCGTCGCCTGCTACTACACCAGCGCCGACCATGCCTCCCGAGCCACCTCAGTTGCAGAGCGCGGCCGTGGCACCGCTTCAACAACCAGAGCCAGTACATCTCGAGTCCGTCTCCAACTTGGCAGAGCAGTCGAACCCCCCTATAAACCCACCAGAGACCCTGTTCAACAGTGTGTCTGAGGCTAGTCGGCGTGGCTCCGGCCCTATTATCGAGCCCCCAACCGACCTCAGAGATTCCGTTATTACCCCAGAACAGCTCCGTGAGCAGCTGCCCTTGCCTGCATTCGTAGCAGCAACAGAAGCAACTGACATGACACCTCCCCAACGCGCTGATACGCCTCCGCCACCACCGCCAGCTACCGGCTTGCAGTTTGTGAACTACAATGCTTACTCTTTCGACGCTGCCCCATTAGCAAACGTGCCGCCGACTTCTGAGCCTCAGGCGTCCGCAACCTTACAATGGCTGGCCCCAAACACCGACACAGCAGTAACACCACCAAAAACGGCATCCCGTCCCATATCACCGGCCAAGAGACAGGATCTGCCAGTCTTCTCCGCAACAAGCACGATCCCCTTCGCCGTCCCCGCTCCTCCACCCGCTCCACAACAGGCTGCTCCTCCGGCGGCCAAGACGGAGAACCACAAGGACGTTTGGGAAGTACCCGACACACCAGCTCGCTAGACAGCTCACCTGAGAATCGATACCAAACTTGGCGTTTATTGGTGGGACTAGAGCGCGGCGCTCACAGGTTAAGTTAATCACCCAACAAGTCGGCGCGCTTACCGCGACGGGGGTGCGCGAATCAGGCGCCCCAGGCGCCCTTTGCTAGACCTTGCCGTTCTTGTATTTTGTAGAGATAGAGATACCCTTCTTAGAATCTAAAGTTTTGTTCCCATTGTTCTCTTTGTAGCATTTTTGATTGAGACACGCATGCACTGGTCCTCTCCGTGGTTGCGGGAACACGACAGAGAATGAACGACGCCCGTACAGTTGCCACTTCATGCGTGCTCGCAGTAAGTGCAGTAGGTGCTCAGGTGTGTCACATGCAGGGTTGCCTCGGGAACCAATGGCTAGCGCGCGATGCTGTCACGCGGCAGGTGCGAAGCGGTACATGAAGCGGGGTCCAGGCCAAGCTAGAACGCGAGTTTGGGATGACGTAGGTGCGAATCTCGTGGGCGGAATGGCGTGGCTGTATGCAGGCTAAAGTAGCTTGATATCAATATAACCCGAGCTGCTGTCAGCTCCCCTTGCCGTCAGTTCCTCTCGCCGTCAGCACCTCTCCAACACAGCAACCAGCACCTCTCCGACACAGCAATCAGCACAAACTCACCCCAATAGCAGTGAAAATGTCTGAGAACTCGGGATCCAACAACCCCTTCGCGCGGCGCGAGGAGTTCTCCAACCAGTCCATTCTTCTCTACAAGATCTCCACGGGCCTTTCCTACACGATCCTGCTCGTCACAGCCTTCTACTACTCCTTCAACCAGCCCAACGAAGGCCACGGCCCACACCACCGCTTCTGGCAGCATCAGCCTGCAACGCCGTTCGCGCAGAGCAGCATCATCACCAGCATATACTGGTACCCAGCACCGATCTGACTGACATTTCAACTTCTAACTCGTCACAGGATCGTCCTCTTCGTCCTGCAGCTCGTCTACGCTTACTCCCTCTGGTCCAGCAACACCACCTACCTCATCGCCGCCGCCAACATCGGCACGCACTACATCACCTCGAACCTGCTGCTCTTTGGCTTCATCCACCTGTGGGTGCGCTCGCACTTCTGGCTCGCGGAGCTGCTGCTCGTCATCAACTTCTTCAACCTCAGCTTCGCCTACTTCCGCCACAGCACCACCCCGCGCGCCATCCACATCGGCACGATTGCGGGCCCGCTGGCGTGGAACTTCGTCGCGCTGTACTGGGTTGGCGCTGTGGCATTTCATAGCACCCATCTTGCTGGTCGCATTGTGGCTAATGTGTTTATCTGGGGATGGCTTGGGTATGGCGTGTTCTTCCTGGCTGCGTACAAGGACTACACCATGGGCTTTGCGCTGTCGGTGTTGAGTTTCTGTGAGTCCTCCCGCCCCCGCTTACCCGTCTTGGGGCTTGCGCTAATTGAATAGCGACTGGTGTTGGCCAGTTCTTGAGCAAGCTGCCAATTCTGCAGTTGCAGTGGATTTTCGCCTTTACCATTGGCGGGCTTCTCTTCGTCCTCTCGCTTGCCGTCGGCGTGCCGGGGTTGTTGGGCCGTGATCTGTTCCCCCGCGGCCAGATTGTCAACGAGGACCGCGAGCGCGCGCCGCTGCTTGCTGATGAGTAGAATCAACGGGGCGTTTGAGAAGCGAGTGGTGCCATGCTGAGCGTGGACTCGGACTCGAACCGACCAGCCAACATCCAAAAATTAGTCCTGCAGAGGGTTGCTGATCTCTTTCTAGCGCACGGTGTCGAGATGCAGGGTCAGCATTACCATGGCGTTGGGCACATTTTCCCTCTTTTTGAAGCGCACTTGCCGCCTCTCCCTCGTAGTATTCATCTCTTATAGTCAATTGAACAAAAGTTCTCAGTCCATCGGTTGCCGCACCGTCAGACAGCCTCGGCCTAACGTTCGCATTACGCCCGACCCAAGGACCGCACAGACGGCGGATCGGACCGTCCATGGCGTGCAGTACCCCATCCGACGCCGATCATTCAATTCCTCGCAACGTCATCGGATGTGAGCTTCGGTGCCGAAATGCAAACCTCGCTATCCCAGCTAAGCTTGGTGCACGGAGGGTCTCCGAGGTACCCCGCCAGGGTCTCGCGGTCGTCGAGAACGAAGAAACGGGGGAACGGTAGGAGTTGACAATTGTTACATGCCAAACTGCGAGGTGAATTGTGCAATCGATCAGGCGAATACACTACTACATCAGCAACCATGTCCCCAAAACCAACAATCCTCTTCGTCCCCGGCGCCTGGCACAAAGCCACATGCTACACCCCCCTCATCCAAAACCTCACCGCGCAGGGCTACGAAACCGCAACCGCAGACCTCGCATCCGTCGGCGCCGTGCCCGGCCTGCAGTCCTGGGCCGGCGACATATCCAACATCCGCACCGCCATCACCACCCTGGCCGACGCTGGAAAACACATCGTCGTCGCAGCGCACTCGTATGGCTCCCTCCCCGCCGGCGAAGCCATGAAAGACCTGCTCCTGCGCGACCGCTCCGCCGCGGGAGAGAGGGGGGGTGTGGTGCATGTCGTGTATATATCCGCGTTCGTCCTGCCCCCATCGATGAGCCTGCTAGACGCCCTGGGCGGCACGGATCTGCCGTGGTTCCGCGTCAGCGAGAGCGGGACCGAGGTCGAGCCGGAGGATCCTGCGAGGGTGTTTTATAATGATTTAAGCGAGGAGGAGCAGCGGGAGCAGATTGAGCAATTAGAGGTGTTTAGTTATCGCATGTTTGGGGAGAAGACGACATGGGCGCCGTATAGGGAGGTAAAGTGTAGTTTTGTGTTTTGTACCTTGGACAATGCTATTCCGTTGGAGGTGCAGCGGGGTATGGTTCAGGGGAGCGGAGCGCAGTTCAGGGAGACGACGGTGGAGGCGAGTCACAGTCCTTTTCTGTCGAAGGTTGATGAGGTGGCGCGGGTTATTGTGGAGGCGGCGGAGAGCGGGTGATGGGCGGGTTGTGGGCTTGGATAGGTGCGCGTGCGAAGGATCGAGATGCCATGTCTGCGATAAAATAACGGTTCCAGATGAACGCAAATCCAGACCTTGCGCTGCGCTGACCATCTATCTACTGAGCTATGTCCTGTGCTGCGCGAGACCGTGATGTACTGCATGCGTGCCTACAACGCACTAGAGCAGTCTGGTCTAGATCTCTGTAGCATAGTCAGTGACTTCGTATTGCTACGTGGATAGTCCTATACAGCCGTGAGAATAGTATCGCATGTTTCACTGTCTCTGTCTTAAGCTAATGCTTTTATACATGGAAGCGCGTGGTATGTGGTAGAGAGAAGGGATGTCACAGCTTATAGAATTACATACTCACGAGCTAGGATTGTACAAGGTGTATACTAGATACAGCACTAGATTCGCCACATCTCCTTTCCTTTCAGACAAGCGGTTAGCAGGGAGATGGACAAGCTATGCATGTCTCTGCGTATCTTAACAGATATGAAATGAAGGAGAATCAGGGACCTCTCTACCCCCTCCTAAACCTCCCCACTCGATCGTCAAACGCGCGCCTCTGGCAGTGATGGCGTATGTAAACCTTGGCTAGCAGAGAGGACTCAGTCATTCGGCTGTAGTCGGCACCACCACGAGCTCCCTAGTCCAAAGCCGCTTCGTCCCATACCTCAGAACCCACCCTACCCTGTTCCCAGCAAGAGCCGCTGGTCGGATCCCATGCATCCTACGCAGCAGTAGACAGCTTCAACAAGGCTTGGGCTAGTAACTTGTAAGTTGTAAGTGAGTATACACCGCACAAGACGCCTCGCCTCACTACATCCCGTCCCGTCCCGTCATCTCTCTTTCGCCGTGAATACCGCGGGGACAGGGTACCGGGGAACTTGCACGTGCACGTAGTCCGCGGACGGGTTGGTTGGACTGCTGGACAGCTGCCTACCTCCTCCCTACCTCCTCCGTTCCTAGTACAAGCGCAGCAGCAAAGAAATGCTGCTCATCAAGCGAGTGGTACGGGTCACCCTTCACTCCGCCCCGTCCTCGTCTTCGCTCAGGCTAGCCATGTAGTCAGCACTAGTCAGCTCTTTGATACGCGGTGACTGTGGGCAGATTTGGCGCACATGTTGCCATGCGCTCGTGCTCGAGTTGGGAACTAAATGTACACGAATCCATCGTTCATTCACACCTGACCGACGCTGACGCTACATCTTCTAATCTACAAGCCCAAACGCCGCTGATGCGAGAGCGTACCGTATCATATCGTATCGTACAATGCCTACCCCACCCCCTATACGCTGTGCAATCATCACCCCCTATCCGCTGTACAATCCCCACCCCCTATACGCTGTACAATCACCACCCCCTATCCGCTGCACAATCACCACCCCCTATCCGCTGCACAACCATCACCCCCTAATCGTCATCCTCACCACTCTCCTCGTCCTCATCCTTGCGCTTCTGCTCCTTCCTCTTCCGATCGCCCTTTTTGGGCTTGAGTTCCTTTTCCCACAGGCGGTTCGCCGCGTCGCGGTTGAGATGCGGGAAGATCAGGTCGAAGACTTGGCTGTACCATTCGACGGGGTGGCCGGATATGCCTGCTTTGATGTTCTACGGGGGGTTAGCAGAGTCACGGGGGTAGCATGTCGAGAATGCCGTGGGACAGGAGACGCACCTCGGGCAACTCAAGCCAATCACTCAAGTTGTCCTTTGGGAAAATAACCATTGTCGCGCCGGCGCGGCGCGCAGCAACGGTCTTCTCGCGCAGACCGCCGATGCGCAGGACTTTGCCTGTGAGCGTGAGTTCGCCCGTCATGGCGACGCAGTCCTTGATCTGCGTGTCGAGGGCCAGACTGAGGAAGCTGCTCGCCATGGTGATACCCGCCGAGGGCCCGTCCTTGGGCACCGCGCCCTCGGGGCAGTGCAGGTGCAGGCGGGCGTGCTCGAAGAAGCGGTTCTTGGGGAAGTCGCGCGCGAGCACGGATTTGGCGTACGAGTAGGCGACGCCGGTTGATTCCTTCATCACGTCGCGCAGCGAGCCAGTGCGCTCGAGGCCCGGGTGCGACGACGCCGAGAGCGCGTTCTGCAGGATTGACTCAATGTAGAGCGCGGACCCGCCCATGCTTGTCCACGCCAGGCCCATGGCGACGCCGGGCGGGGTGAAGTCGTAGAGGCGGTCGGCGGTGAAGACGGGCGGGCCGACGTAGTCCTTGAGGTTGTCCTTGTTGATGGAGACGTGGACTGTGTCTGGGACTTTGAGGGCGACGCGGGGCTTGGGCGCCGTTTGCTTTTCGATGCCATCAGGCGTCTCCTTGACGTCCGTCTCGTCCTTGGCGGCCTCGTCCTTGGCGGCCTTGCCTTGTTCTGTGAGCGCCTCGGACTCGGGAAGGGCGTCTTCGCCGAGCTCCGTCACAATCTTGAGCGCCGACTTGCGGTAGACCTTCTCAATCTGCTTCTTCAGGTTGCGGACGCCAGACTCGCGGCAGTACTTGTTGATCAGCTCGACGATGCCGTCTTTCTCGAGGACGACGTCGGCGTCCTTTAGACCGCTCATCTCCTTGGCTGCGGGCGCGAGGTACTTTTCGGCAATGGCAATCTTCTCGTCCGCAACGTAGCCAGACAGCTCAATCATCTCCATGCGGTCGAGCAGGGGCTGGGGGATCGTGTCGGACATGTTTGCCGTGCACACGAACAGCACCTTTGACAGATCGACGGGCACGTCGAGGTAGTGGTCCAAGAAGCTGTTGTTCTGCTCGGGGTCGAGGAGCTCCAGGAGCGCTGCGGCCGGGTCGCCGTGGTTGCTGTTGCGGCCAAGCTTGTCAATCTCGTCGATCAGGACGAGCGGGTTCTCAGTCTGGCACTTCTTGAGCGCCTGGATGATGCGGCCAGGCAGGGCACCGACGTACGTTCGCCGGTGGCCCTTGATCTCGGCAACGTCGTACATGCCGCCAACGCTGAAGCGGTAGTACTGGCGGTCCAATGCGCGCGCAATCGATTTTCCGATTGAGGTTTTACCCACACCAGGAGGACCGACGAGGCACAGAATCTTGCCCTCGACGGACCCACGCAGCTTGCCGACGGCGATGAACTCCAGGATGCGGTCCTTGACGTCCTTTAGGCCGTAGTGGTCCTCGTCGAGGACCTCGCGGGCGTGGCTGATGCCAAAGTTCTCAGCGCTACTGAGACCCCAGGGAAGCTGCGTCAGCCAGTCGAGGTAGTTTCGCGTCACGTTGAACTCGGATCCGCTGGGCTCGAGGCCAGAGAGCTTGCTCATCTCCTCGTCAAAGACCTTGCGCACGGCCTCGGGCATGGCCAGCTTACCGGCCTTTTCGTTGAACTTTTCGACCAGCCTGTCCTTGCCGTCCGACTCGATGCCGAGCTCGCGCTTGATGCCCTTCATCTGCTCCATGAGGATGAACTCGCGGTGCTTCTTCTGAACGCGGCTGTTGACCTCGTCGCTGACCTTTTTCTGCAGCTCCGCGCTCATGAGCTCCTTCTTCAGCACCTCGAGCGACTTCCTCAGCCGCTTCTCAATGTCCATCTCGTCGAGCGTGGCCTGCAGCTCGTGCGACTCGGCCTGCGCCACGGCTGCAGCAAAGTCGGCCAGCTTGACCGGGTCCTCGCCCACGCTCATGGTGGTGTGGACCGAGAAGGTGGCGACGTGGTCGCGGAACATGGGGTTGAGGAGCGCGACGCCCTTGAACGTGTTGACAATCTCGTTGACGAGGGCCTGCATGACCTTGTTGTCCTTGATGCTGAAGGGCTCCTCGACCATGTTCTCGACGTTGGCGATGCTGACCTGCCGGCCCCGGAGGATGGCCAGCGTCTGGTCCTCGTCCTTGGCCTGCGTCTGGTCCTCGTCCTTGGCCTTGGACTCGGCGCCCGCCTCCTCGAAGCTCGCGACCACATCGCCCCTGGCCTCGCTGGCGGCCGTCTCTGCCGCTGCAGCGCCGCCCTCGGGCGTCTCGGCCGCGGTGGCCTCGCCGGCCGACTCGAGCTCGTCGTGCTTGGGCGGCAGGAGGCTGGTCATCTTGATCCTGCGGTGCGGGTACAGGACGCACGTCATGGCGAAGTTGTCCTCGGAGCCGACGGGGAACGCGCTCGTGACCTGGCAAAAGGTGCCCACGTCGTGCACCTCGCTCGGGTCGTCGATGACGTCCTTGTCGACGCCGTCATCCTTGAACATGAAGGCGCCAATGTACGGTTGTCCGCGCTTGACCATGTCGGCGATGGCCTGGCCGACCTCGCGGTCGCGGATAGTGACGGCCTTGTAGAACCCCGGGAACAGCGGGCGCTTGGCGAGCGGGATGGCCATGACCTGCGGATACACCTCTGGGATCGACGGCTTGACGAGGGCACTGCTCTTGCGCCGCCGGCTGCCGCCGCCGCCGCCGCCGTCGCCGCCCGACCCGCCGTCGCCGCCTGCTGCGCTGCCCCGTCCGGGGCCTGGCCGCGCCGGTATCGGGTCGGGCGTCTTTGTCTTGGCCTCGGACTCGTCGGCGGCCGTGTCCTGCTCCTTGGGCTTCTTCGCCTCGTCAAGGTCCGCAGCGGCCTCGTCGGGCGCGGGCTTGGCGTCTTTCTCCCTCGGCCGGCTCACCGAGGCCGAGAAGCTGCGGGCGGCACACAGGGCGGCGGGCGGCGACGGACATCGCTGCGGGTGCCGTGCGACGAGCGACGCGGAGCATTGTGCAGGCAGGAAGCGCGAGGCGGCGCGCGAGGCGGCGCGGGTGGCATTGGAGCGCGGTGTCTGGCGCAGTGCAGCCCGCCACGAGGCGTGGAGCATGATGGGTGGGAGCCGCTGGTGGGAGCGCGGTGGGAGGCAGCGAGCGGGATGCAAGGAAAGAGCACGCGCCCAATGAGCCTGTATGCACGATGCTGGGGATGGGATGCAGCCAACAAGGCGTGCCGAGTGCGGACTTTGGTGTTGCGCGGGCGTGGCGTTGCGACTACTGGCTCTGTAATGCTCAGTCTCGACATCATCAACCGACGCAATCGCCGGTCCCGGCTTTGCCTCGGCCAATCTATCAAATCCGCCCCCCCAGTCTGTCGCCTTCTGTCGCCTTCTTCAGCGACGCCTCCAAGCTGGTCACGTGAACACGTCGACGTCTGGCGACAGGCCTTGGATTTAGCTTCAAAGGACGACTGCAGACGACTGAAGACGACTGAGCACGACTGAGCACGACTGAGCACGACTGAGCACGACTGAAGACGACTGACGACGACTGAGCACGATTGACGACGACTGAGCACGACTGAAGACGACTGAAGACGACTGAGCGCAGCTGGCCGCGTCTCTCTCGTGCTTGAGCTCGTCGACGTGTGTTGGGGGACTTGTCGCCACCCGGCGCCCCGCCGCCTCCGCATCAGGCCATCGCAAACATGACACCTTCACACGGCACCATCCGATCAATCACGCCAACATGGCAGAGATGGCTTGGAGCAGGGTACATGCAGAGTCTTGTACTCTTTCGTGCAAAGACTGCGCCATCATGTCCCGGGACGCTGCTCTGAAGGAGCTGATGTGGAGGTCGTGTCGTGCCATGATGCAGTCGTTGCAATCGCTGCAGTCGTTGCAATCATTGCAGTCGTTGCAGTCGTTGCAGTTGTTGCAGTCGTTGCAGTCGTTGCAGTCGTTGCAGTCGTTACAATCATTGCAATCGTCAGAATTACAAGCCAACACCCAAACACAAGCCAGACCTGCGATGCTTGGATGGCGCTGGAGGATGCCCAAGCACGTTAACTAACGTGTTCTATCAGTAAGCTGCGCATATCAGTATCCTGCGCACCCCACCAAAACGCGCTCAACGCGTCTTATCTCATCAACTATGACAC